>NC_053022.1:395679750-395818767 GCF_003073215.2 Triticum urartu | reverse complement strand
ACATGTCTCAGTCATGTCTACATTGTTCTCCAACCCGTAGGGTCCGCACGCTTAAGGTTTCGATGACAGTTTCATTATGAGTTTATATGTTTTGATGTACTGAAGGAGTTCGGAGTCTCGGATGAGATCAGGGACATGACGAGGAGTCTCGAAATGGTCGAGAAATAAAGATTGATATATTGGAAGCCTATGTTTGGACATCGGAAGTTTTCCGGATGAAATCGGCATTTTACTGGAGTACCGGGAGGTTACCGGAACCCCCCGGTAACCTAATGGGCCTTAATGGGCCTAGTGGAGGAAGAGGAGAGGAGGCCTAGGGGCTGCCGCGCGCCCCTCCCCCCCAAGTCCGAATTGGACAAGGAAGGGGGGCGGCGCCCCCCCTTTTCCTTTCTTCCCTCTCTTCCTTCTTCCCAAGTCCTAATCCAACTAGGGAAAGGGGGGAGTCCTACTCCCGGTAGGAGTAGGACTCCTCCTGCGCGCCTCCTCCTAGGGCCGGCCGCACCCCCCCTTGGCTCCTTTATATACGGGGGCAGGGGCACCCCTAGACACACAAGTTGATCTCTAAGATCGTTCTCTTAGCCGTGTGCGGTGCCCCCTTCCACCATAGTCCTCGATAATATTGTAGTGGTGCTTAGGCGAAGCCCTGCGACAGTAGAACATCAAGATCGTGACCACACCTTCGTGCTGACAGAACTCTTCCCCGACACTTTGCTGGATCGGAGTCCGGGGATCGTCATCGAGCTGAACGTGTGCTAGAACTCGGAGGTGCCGTAGTTTCGGTGCTTGATCGGTCGGGCCGTGAAGACGTACGACTACATCAATCGCGTTGTCATAACGCTTCCACTGTCGGTCTACGACGGTACGTAGATCACACTCTCCCCTCTCATTGCTATGCATCACCATGATCTTGCGTGTGCGTAGGAAAATTTTGAAATTACCACGTTCCCCAACAGTGGCATCCGAGCCTAGGTTTTATGCGTAGATGTCATATGCACGAGTAGAACACAAGTGAGTTGTGGGCGATATAAGTCATACTGCTTACTAGCATGTCATACTTTGGTTCGGCGGTATTGTTGGATGAAGCGGCCCGGACCGACATTACGCGTATGCTTACGCGAGACTGGTTCTACCGACGTGCTTTGCACACAGGTGGCTGGCGGGTGTCAGTTTCTCCAACTTTAGTTGAATCGAGTGTGGCTACGCCCGGTCCTTGCGAAGGTTAAAACATCACCAACTTGACAAACTATCGTTGTGGTTTTGATGCGTAGGTAAGATTGGTTCTTGCTTAAGCCCGTAGCAGCCACGTAAAACTTGCAACAAACAAAGTAGAGGACGTCTAACTTGTTTTTGCAAGGCATGTTGTGATGTGATATGGTCAAGACATGATACTAAATTTTATTGTATGAGATGATCATGTTTTGTAACCGAGTTATCGACAACTGGCAGGAGTCATATGGTTGTCGCTTTATTGTATGCAATGCAATTGCGCTGTAATGCTTTACTTTATCACTAAACGGTAGCGATAGTCGTGGAAGCATAAGATTGGCGAGACGACAATGATGCTACGATGGTGATCAAAGTGTCGCGCCGGTGACGATGGTGATCATGACGGTGCTTCAAAGATGGAGATCGCAAGCACAAGATGATGATGGCCATATCATATCACTTATATTGATTGCATGTGATGTTTATCTTTTATGCATCTTATCTTGCTTTGATTGACGGTAGCATTTTAAGATGATCTCTCACTAATTATCAAGAAGTGTTCTCCCTGAGTATGCACCGTTGCGAAAGTTCTTCGTGTTGAGACACCACGTGATGATCGGGTGTGATAGTCTCTACGTTCAAATACAACATGTGCAAAACAGTTGCACACGCGGAATACTCAGGTTATACTTGACGAGCCAAGCATATACAGATATGGCCTCGAAACACGGAGAACAAAAGGTCGAGCATGAATCATATAGTAGATATGATCAACATGGTGATGTTCACCAATGAAACTACTCCATCTCACGTGATGATCGGACATGGTTTAGTTGATTTGGATCACATGATCACTTAGAGGATTAGAGGGATGTCTATCTAAGTGGGAGTTCTTAAGTAATATGATTAATTGAACTTAAATTTATCATGAACTTAGTCCTGGTAGTATTTTGCAAATCATGTTGTAGATCAATAGCTCGCGTTGTTGCTTCCCTGTGTTTATTTTGATATGTTCCTAGAGAAAATTTGGTTGAAAGATGTTAGTAGCAATGATGCGGATTGGATCCGTGATATGAGGTTTATCCTCATTGCTGCACAGAAGAATTATGTCCTTGATGCACCGCTAGGTGACAAACCTATTGCAGGAGCAGATGCAGACGTTATGAACGTTTGGCTAGCTAAATATGATGACTACTTGATAGTTTAGTGCACAATGCTTAACGGCTTAGAATCGGGACTTCAAAGACGTTTTGAACGTCATGGACCATATGAGATGTTCCAGGAGTTGAAGTTAATATTTCAAGCAAATACCCGAGTTGAGAGATATGAAGTCTCCAACAAGTTCTATAGCTAAAAGATGGAGGAGAATCGCTCAACTAGTGAGCATGTGCTCAGATTGTCTGGGTACTACAATCGCTTGAATCAAGTGGGAGTTAATCTTCCAGATAAGATAGTGATTGACAGAATTCTCTAGTCACCATCACCAAGTTAGTAGAACTTCGTGATGAACTATAGTATGCAAGGGATGACGAAAACGACTCCCGAGCTTTTCATGATGATGAAATCGATGAAGGTAGAAATCAAGAAAGAGCATCAAGTGTTGATGGTTGACAAGATCACTAGTTTCAAGAAAAGGGCAAAGGGAAAAAGAGGAACTTCAAGAAAAACAAGCAAGCAAGTTGCTGCTCAAGTGAAGAAGCCCAAGTCTGGTCCTAAGCCTGAGACTAAGTGCTTCTACTGCAAAGGGACTGGTCACTGGAAGCGGAACTACCCCAAGTGATTGGCGGATAAGAAGGATGGCAAAGTGAACATAAGTATATTTGATATACATGTTACTGATGTGTACTTTACTAGTGTTTATAGCAACCCCTCAGTATTAGATACTAGTTCAGTTGCTAAGATTAGTAACTCGAAACGGGAGTTGCAGAATAAACAGAGACTAGTTAAGGGTGAAGTGACGATGTGTGTTGGAAGTGGTTCCAAGATTGATATGATCATCATTGCACACTCCCTATACTTTTGGGATTAGTGTTGAACCTAAATAAGTGTTATTTGGTGTTTGCGTTGAGCATGAATATGATTTGATCATGTTTATTGTAATACGGTTATTCATTTAAGTAAGAGAATAAATTGTTGTTCTGTTTACATGAATAAAACCTTATATGGTTACACACCCAATGAAAATGGTTCATTGGATCTCGATCGTAGTGATAACATATTCATAATATTGAATCCAAAAGATGCAAAGTTAATAATGATAGTGCAACTTATTTGTGGCACTGCCATTTAGGTCATATTGGTGTAAAGCGCATGAAGAAACTCCATGCTGATGGGATTTTGGAATCACTTGATTATGAATCACTTGGTGCTTGCGAACCATGCCTTATGGGCAAGATGACTAAAGAATCCGTTCTCCAGAACAATGGAGCGAGCAACAGATTGGTTGGAAATCATACATACTGATGTATGTGGTCCGATGAATATTAAAGCTCGCGACAAGTATCATTATTTTCTGACCTTCACAGATGATTTAAGCAGATATGAGTATATCTACTTGATGAAACATAAGTCTGAAAAGTTCAAAGTATTTCAGAGTGAAGTGGAAAATCATCGTGACAAGAAAATAAAGTTTCTACGATCTGATCGCAGAGACGAATATTTGAGTTATGAGTTTGGTCTTCAATTAAAACAATGTGGAATAGTTTCACAAACTCATGCCACCTCGAACACCACAACATAATGGTGTGTCCGAACGTCATAACCGTACTTTATTGGATATAGTACAATCTATGATGTTTCTTACCGATTTACCAATATCGTTTTGAGATCATGCATTAGAGACAGCTGCATTCACGTTAAAAAGGGGCACCATCTAAGTCCGTTGAGACAACACAATCTGAACTATGGTTTGGCAAGAAACCGAAGTTGTCGTTTCTTAAAGTTTGGGATTGTGGTGCTTATATGAAAAAGTTTCATCCTGATAAGCTCAAACCCAAATCGGAGAAATATGTCTTCATAGGATACCCAAAGGAGACTGTTGGGTACACCTTCTATCACAGATCCGAAGGCAAGACATTCGTTGCTAAGAATGGATCCTTTCTAGAGAAGGAGTTTCTCTTGAAAGAAGTAAGTGGGAGGAAAGTAGAACTTGATAAGGTAATTGTACCTTCTCCCTTATTGGAAAGTAGTTCATCACAGAAATCTGTTCCTGTGACTACTACACCAATTAGTGAGGAAGCTAATGATGATGATCATGTAACTTCAGATCAAGTTACTACCGAATCTCGTAGGTTAACCAGAGTGAGATCCGCACCAGAGTGGTACGGTAATCTTGTTCTGGAGGTCATTCTACTTAACCATGACGAACCTACGAACTATGAGGAAGCGATGATGAGCCCAGATTCCGCAAAATGGCTTGAGGCCATGAAATCTGAGATAGGATCCATGTATGAGAACAAAGTATAGACTTTGGTTGACTTGCCCGTTGTTCGGCAAGCCATTGAGATTAAATGGATCTTCAAGAGGAAGACGAACGCTGATAGTAGTGTTACTATCTACAAAGCTAGAATTGTCGCAAAAGGTTTTCGACAAGTTCAAGGTGTTGACTACGATAAGAGTTTCTCACTCGTATCTATGCTTAAGTCTGTCCGAATCATGTTAGCAATTGCCGCATTTTATGAAATCTGGCAAATGGATAAACAAAACTGCATTCCTTAATGGATTTATTGTATATGATGCAACCAGAAGGTTTTGTCAATCCTAAAGGTGTTAACAAAATGTGCAAGCTCCAGCGATCCATCTATGGACTAGTGCAAGCATCTCAGAGTTGGAATATACGCTTTGATGAGTTGATCAAAGCATATAGTTTTATACAGACTTGTGGTGAAGCCTGTATTTACAAGAAAGTGAGTGGGAGCACTACAACATTTCTGATAAATATATGTGAATGACATATTGTTGATCGGGAATAATGTAGAATTATTCTGCAAAGCATAAAGGAGTGTTTGAAAGGAGTTTTTTTAAGAAAGACCTCGGTGAAGCTGCTTACACATTAAGCATCAAGATCTATAGAGATAGATCAAGACGCTTGATAAGTTTTTTCAATGAGTACATACCTTGACAAGATTTTGAAGTAGTTCAAAATGGAACAGTCAAAGAAAGAAGTTCTTGGCTGTGTTACAAGGTGTGAAATTGAGTAAGACTCAAAACCCGACCACGGCAGAAGATAGAAAGAGAATGAAAGTCATTCCCTATGCCTCAGCCATAGGTTCTATAAAGTATGCCATGCTGTGTACCAGATCTATTGTATACCCTACACTGTGTTAAGCAAGGGAGTACAATAGTGATCTAAGAGTAGATCACTGGACAACGGTCAAAATTATCCTTAGTGGAATAAGGAAATATTTCTCGATTATGGAGGTGACAAAAGGTACATCGTAAAAAGTTACGTCGATGCAAGTTTTGACACAGATCTGGATGACTCTAAGTCTCGATCTAAATACATATTGAAAGTGGGAGCAATTAGCTAGAGTAGCTCCATGCAGAGCATTGTAGACATATAAATTCGCAAAATACTTACGGATCTGTATGTGACAGACCCGTTGACTAAAATTATCTCACAAGCAAAACATGATCACACCTTAGTACTCATTGGGTGTTAATCACATAAGCGATGTGAACTAGATTACTAGTAAACCCTTTGGGTGTAGGTCACATGACGATGTGAACTATGGGTGTTAATCACATGGTGATGTGAACTATTAGTGTTGAATCACATGGCAATGTGAACTAGATTATTGACTCTAGTGCAAGTGAGAGACTAAAGGAAATATACCCTAGAGGCAATAATAAAGTTATTATTTATTTCCTTATATCATGATAAATGTTTATTATTCATGCTAGAATTGTATTATCCGGAAACGTCATACATGTGTGAATACATAGACAAATAGAGTGTCACTAGTATGCCTCTACTTGACTAGCTCGTTAATCGAAGATGGTTATGTTTCCTAACCATGAACAAAAGAGTTGTTATTTGATTAACGGGATCACATCATTAGAAGAATGAAGTGATTGACATGACCCATTCCATTAGCTTAGCACCCGATCGTTTAGTATGTTGCTATTGCTTTCTTCATGACTTATACATGTTCCTATGACTATAAGATTATGCAACTCCCGTTTGCCGGAGGAACACTTTGTGTGCTACCAAACGTCACAACGTAACTGGGTGATTATAAAGGAGCTCTATAGGTGTCTCCAAAGGTACATGTTGGGTTGGCGTATTTCGATATTAGGATTTGTCACTCCGATTGTCGGAGAGGTATCTCTGGGCCCTCTCGGTAATGCACATCACATAAGCCTTGCAAGCATTGCAACTAATGAGTTAGTTGCGAGATGATGTATTACGGAACGAGTAAAGAGACTTGCCAGTAATGAGATTGAACTAGGTATTGAGATACCGACGATCAAATCTCGGGCAAGTAACATACCGATGACAAAGGGAACAACATATGTTGTTATGCGGTCTGACCGATAAAGATCTTCGTAGAATATGTGGGAGCCAATATGAGCATCTAGGTTCCGCTATTGGTTATTGACCGGAGACGTGTCTCGGTCATGTCTACATTGTTCTCGAACCCGTAGGGTCCTGCACACTTAATGTTCTATGATGATTTGTATTATGAGTTATGTGATTTGATGACCGAAATTTGTTCGGAGTCCCGGATGAGATCAGGGACATGACGAGGAGTCTCAAAATGGTTGAGATGTAAAGATCGATATATTGGACACTATATTCGGACATCATAAAGGTTCCGAGTGATTCTGGTATTTTTCAGAGTACCGGAGGAGTTACGGGAATACGGAGTACATATGGGCCTTAGTGGGCTTTAAGGGAAAAAAGAGAGAAAGCCAGAGGGCAGGCCGCGCGCCCCCCATGGGCCTAGTCCCAATTGGACTTAGGGAGGGCGTGCCCCTCTTTCCTTCTCCTCCCCCTCTCCTTCCTTCCCCTCCTAGTAGATTAGTAAGGAGGATCCTACTCCTACTAGGAGGGATTCCCCCCTCCTTTGCGCGCTAGAGAGGCCGGCCGGCCTTCCCTTGCTCCTTTATATACGGGGCAGGAGGGACACCCCAAGACACAAGTTGAATTGTTCCAAGCCATGCGCCGGTGCCCCCTTCCACCATAATCCACCCTTCGATCATATCATAGCATGCTTAGGCTAAGCCCTGCGATCGGGAGCAACATCATCACCGGCAACACGCCGTCGTGCTGATGAAATCTCTCGTGAAGCTCTACCTGGAATCAGAGTTCAGTGGACATCATTCGAGCTGAACATGTGCAGAACTTGAGGTGTCGTTGCGGTTCTTGGATCGGTCAGATCGTGGAGACGTACCGACTACCTCAACCCGTTGTGCTAACGCTTCCGCATTTGGTCTATGAGGGTACCGTGACACACTCTCCCCTCTCATTTCTATGCATCACCATGATTCCTGTGTGTGCGTAGGAATTTTTTTGGAATTACTACGTTCCCCAACAACAAAGTGTTCCTCTGGTATTCGGGAGTTGCATGATCTCATAGTCATAAGAACATGTATAGTTATGGAGAAAGCAATAGCAATAAACTAAACGATCATCGTGCTAAGCTAACGGATGGGTCATGTCAATCACATCATTCTCTAATGATGTGATCCCATTAATCAAATGACAACTCATGTATATGGTTAGGAAACATAACCATCATTGATCCAACGAGCTAGTTAAGTAGAGGAAAACCAGTGACACTCTGTTTGTCTATGTATTCACACATGTACTAAGTTTCCGGTTAATACAATTCTAGCATGAATAATAAACATTTATCATGATATAAGGAAATATAAATAACAACTTTATTATTGCCTCTAGGGCATCTTTCCTTCACGGTCTTCATGGCATCCCGGAAGCTACGACACTACTTCCAAGAGTGTTCGATCATGGTGGCTTCCGAAGTACCACTCAATGATGTAATAAATAACCGTGACGCTCCGGGTCGGATTGCCAAGTGGGCTATTGAGCTCCTACCATTCGATATAACATAGAAACCACGCCGAGCCATTAAATACCAAGTATTGGCCGACTTCGTCGTCGAATGGACAGAGGCCGAACTCCCTAAAGAGTACGACACATATTCCAACTCTCTAAAATGCTGGCCGATTTAGGAGTGGGTGTCGTTTTAATGTCCCCCACTGGTGACACAGTCCAGTACGTACTCCAAATATTATACACAGACTCCAACAATGCAACCAAATATGAGGCCTTATTGCACGGTCTTCGGATTGCTATCTCCATGGGCATACAACGCCCGGAGGTGCGCAAGGATTCAAATCTCGCAATATCCCAAATAAATGGATACTTCGACGCCAAGGATCCGAAGATGGCAGCCTATCGCTATGCCCTACTCAAAATACCAGCCCGGTTCAAGGGACTCGAGTTTCATCATGTGGCTCAGGAAAGCAATCAAGTGGCGGATGTTCTTGCTCGCATGGGCGCCAAGCGTGACCCCGTACCGCCTAACATCTTTTTGGAAAGGCTCTTCAAACCATCCGTGGCGTGGCAGGATGAGAGCAGCAACCCTAGTCTGGATCCGATTATATCCCCAGATTTCGAACACAATACCGATACCATCAGGGGCTCAGCCACTGAAATAACACCATCGGCCCATCTAATAATGGCAGTAATTGCCCCATGGACCGAACCCTTCTTGGCCTACCTTAATAGGAGAGAGCTCCCTGAGGACCAGAATGAGGCTCGCTGCATTGTTCGGCGCATGAAAGCCTACAAGGTCCATGACGGAGAGGTCTACAAGAAAAGTGCTAGCGGAGTCCTTCAAAGATGTATCTCTGAAGAAGGGGGACACCAGGTCCTGGCTGAAATCCATGGTGGTCTCGGCGGTCACCACGCCGCGGCTTGTGTAACTCCCACGATGCGACTATATCTCCCACGTGTTGAGGCACGACTTAGAGGTATAACCGCATGGTGGTTTTGTGGCAAGAGGGGTAATCTTCACACAATCCCATGTACTGAATAAGAAATGGATAAAGAGTTGGCTTACAATCTCCACTTCACACAAATAACAAGTTAAACATACATCATCCAGAGTACAATCAAGGTCCGACTATGGAACCAAAATAAAAGAAGACAACCCAAAATGCTAGATCCCCGATCGTCCCAACTGGGCTCCACTACTGATCATCAGGAAACGAAAATAGTAATGACCAAAGTCCTCGTCGAACTCCCACTTGAGTTCGGTAGCATCACCTGCACTGGTATCATCGACACCTGCAACTGTTTGGAAGTATCCGTGAGTCACGAGGACTCAGCAATCTCACACCCGCGAGATCAAGACTATTTAAGCTTATGGGTAGGATAAGGTAATGAGGTGGAGTTGCAGCAAGCGCTAAGCAAAATATGGTGGCTAACATACGCAAATAAGAGTAAGATGAGAAGCTACGCAACGGTCGAAAAGCTAGAAGTGATCAAGAAGTGATCCTGAAACTACTTACATTCAAGCATAACACAAGACCATGTCCACTTCCCGGACTCCGCCGAAAAGAGACCATCATGGCTAAACACGTTGGTGATTCATTTTAATTAAGTCAAGTGTCAAGTTCTCTACAACCTGATATTAACAAATTCCCATCTGCCACATAACCGCGAGCATGGCTCTCAAATGTTTATACCCTGCAGGGGCGTCCCAATTTAGCCCATCACAAGCTCTCATGGTCAACGAAGGATATTCCTTCTCCCGAAAAGACCCGATCAGTCTCGGAATCCCGGTTACAAGACATTTCAACAATGGTAAAGCAAGACCAGCAAAGCCGCCCGATGTGCCGACAAATCCTGATAGGAGTTGCACGTATCTCATTCTCAGGGCACATGGGATGGGCCAGCCGTCGGGTTGGCATAGACCCTAGTTGCCCAGGGGGCGCCGGACATCGCCCAGGTTAGACCAACACTTAGAGGAGCACTGGCCCGGGGGTTAAAATAATTAAAGATGACCCTTGAGTTTGCAGAACCCAAGGGAAAATGGCTTAGGTGGCAAATGTTAAAACCAAGGTTGGGCCTTGCTGGAGGAGTTTTATTCAAAGAGAACCGTCAAGGGGGTCCCATAACCCCAATCGCGTAAGGAACGCAAAATCAAGGAACATAACACCGGTATGATGAAAACTAGGGCGGCAAGAGTGGAACAAAACACCAGGCATAAGGCCGAGCCTTCCACCCTTTACCAACTATATAGGTGCATTAATTAAAATAAGAGATATTGTGATATCCCAACATATCCATGTTCCAACATGGAACAAACTTCAACTTCACCTACAACTAGCAACGCTATAAGAGGGGCTGAGAAAAAGCGGTAACATAGCCAAACAACGGTTTGCTAGGAAGGTGGCTTAGAGGCTTGACATGGCAATATGGGAGGCATGATATAACAAGTGGTAGGTAGCGCGACATAGCGATAGCACGAGCAACTAGCAAGTAAAGATAGAAGTGATATCGAGGGTATGGTCATCTTGCCTGCAATGTTCTCAAAGTTGTCGAAAGCTTGATCCTCGTTAGCGTACTCAACAGGTTTCTCATTCATTTAATCGTCTCTTGGCTCTACCCAAAGCAAGAACACAAGCGACGGAACAACAATCAATCATGGTGCAAAGCACAAGCAACATGATGCAATACATGGCGTGATATGCAAGATATGATATGCAATGCATATGCGTGCTCCGGAAGGGAAAGAATGATCAAGGAATCAACTTGGCAAACCAAGTATGCCACTAGAAAGATGAGGTGATTTCGGTCGAAATCGATATAAGGATCACCGGAAACGGATGCACGGTTTGCAAATGACAAGCAAAACAAGGATGATGCAAATCTGCGATTAACAGCATGATAGCACTTAGAATGCAACAAGAGACTAAGCTACTGCACTCCAACATAGCAACAAAGCATATAGCATTGATGTACAAGAGATTCTTGCAAAACATGAACAATGAGATATGCTAAATCACACTAGAACAGGTTCAAACAAGCATGACAAAAGTCCAAAAGATATCAGCTTCACAGACTTGAAATTACTAACATGGCAGAAACAGCATCACATAGCAATGTTTAGAGCAAGCAAACAATATGCTACAGGAACTTATCATGGCAAACAAAGGCATGATGCTTCTACTAAATGCATAACAAAACTCCCTTACTGAACATGAGCCAAAAAGGCACAGAAAATATGATGGCACCCATGCAAACATAGCAAGTTTTATAAATAGATTCAGACTTAGTGGAATATCAGGACATGGCAGAAACAGATTCATGATAACAACTTTGCAAGCTCATGCCACTCACCACAAAGCATTACATGACAACACAAGCATACCAACAGTAAGAAGACATATTCAAGAAGCTAAGATTGGTAAGATGAAGTTCATAGGATACATGCATCACTAGCAAAACACATGGCCATATTGATTAACATGTTAACAATCTGCCAGGAACAATATTTAGCAAAACTAGAGCAAGAAAGTGACATCTTAGGGTACTCCATAATTGCAACCAGAGGCATTAATAGATAGAGCATAACCATATGTTCAAAACATCCTTACTGAAGTATCTCATAATAAGCATGGATCACATGGTAGCAACAAGTTTACATGGCATCAAAATAACATCAGGAAAAGGACTTAGCAAAATCACTAAGTGCCTGAAATCAGCAACATCACGGAGCCTAGTTTGCATGTTTGTGCTAGTCACCACATAGCTCCTAGAAATACAAGACTTGCACCACTGTAACGATGGCATGGTGGATTTCAAAACAGTAGACATCATGCTCATAGGATGCACACACAAAATGCAACAAAAATGACAAATCATCAAGTTCTGTCCAGAACTAGCAGTTAACATTTTATAGCACTCTTGCAATGAGGAAAATGACATCAATATGGACAGTAACATGCATGCAAATGCCACAAGCATGAAGAGCTTAACGAGTCGAACACTTCGACATATCATATGCATGATGTGGATCCATGGTCACCGAGATACGACATGTTGAAGGAGGCATAAAAATAATGCAGGGAAAAGACTTAGACGAAATATCACCTCCCGAAAACAGATCTAGGGTTTCGGGGCACGCGGGTCGAGGTTCGCCCGAGCTTCGCCGGAGTTGGAGGAAGGGGCGGCCGGAGGTGCTGGAGGCTCACCGGAGCACGGGGAGGCACCGACGAGGTTGGGCCGGGCCGGATCTGGCCGAGCTGGGAGGCGTCGTGCGGAGGGAGGCGCGGTCGCTTCAGCGCCGGTGGGCGGTCCGCCGCGAAGGTGCGACGGTGGAGGTCGGCGCCGACGGAAGCAGTGGAAGGCGGGAAGGCCGGTGGCGCGTCGGAGACTCTGCGGCGGACTCGGGCTTCCGGGGGCCGGACGCGGCCTGGCGGGCCGACGGCCAACGCCCGTGGCCGAGGTCCACATGGCACATCCCGGTTGGTTGCGGGCGGCGGCGGGATCTATCCGGTGGCACCCGGACATGTCCGGCGGTGCGGAGGGACCTAGACTAGGGTTTTGGACCCGGATTTGGACGGGGAGATGCATTTATATAGGTAGAGGGAGCTAGGAGTGTCCAAATGAGGTGCAGTTTTCGGCCACACGATCGTGATCCAACGACGGAGAGCATCGAGGGGGTTTAGATGGGTTATTGGGCTGTTTGAAGGGGTGTTGTGCCGCAATGCAAAAGAGGCTTTTGCGGTTACCCGGTTAACCGTTGGGGCATCAAACGACCTCCAAATGGAACAAAATTTGACAGGCGACCTACCGGTGATGTACCAAGGCCTATTGACAAATCTAGGCCCATTCCGAGAAGGTTTTTATCCCACTCACGAAAAGAGACAAGAGGGGTGCGCCGGGTGCATGTGGGAGTGTCGGATTGGGAAACGGACAACGGGGAAAATGCTCGGATGCATGAGACGAACACGTATGCAAATGAGATGCACATGATGACATGATATGAAATGCATGCCATGAACAAAATGCAAAACTAAAGACAAAACCCAACCACGGAGGGAATATCATATCACATAGCCGAAAGTGGCAAGAGTTGGAGTTATAAATATGGGAAGTTACATCCGGGGCGTTACAGCTTGGGCCCTTGTAAGTAAGGCCTTCCGTACAGATTTATTTTGGCGGACGGCCCGAGCAGATGCACAAGACCTCATCCAACGTTGTGTCGGATGCCAGCTCTTCGCCAATCAAAGCCATATGCCGCCTACTGCTTTACAAACAATCCCCATTACTTGGCCTTTTGCGGTCTGGGGGCTTGATATGGTAGGACCCCTTAAAGAAGGAAGCCATAAGAAAAAATATCTGCTAGTCATGGTAGATAAATTCACCAAACGGATAGAGGCCAAACCAGTGAAAAAGGCCGAAGCTGGACCGGTGATAGACTTTATATCCGGTGTCGTGCACCATTATGGTGTCCCACACAACATCATCAGTGATAACGGCTCCAATTTCATAGCCGATGAAGTGAAATCCTGGTGTGCTAAATTGGGCATTAAGCTCAACTATGCCTCGGTCTATCATCCACAAACAAATGGTCAAGTCGAACGAGCTAATGGTCTTATTATGAGCGGCATTAGTCCTAGACTAGTGCGGTCGTTGAAAGAATCAGACAAGCACTGGGTTGAGGAGCTCGACTCCGTACTCTGGGGGTTGCGGACCACGCCCAATCGCACTACCGGATACACACCATTCTTCATGGTGTACAGCGCAGAGGCTGTTTTGCCCTGCGACATCATTCATGACTCACCTCGAGTGCGCATGTATGAAGAGAGAGAAGCCGAGTTGGATCGGCAGGACAGTCTAGATGCCTTGGAGGAGGAGCGTGACGTTGCAATGGCCCGTTTTGCATTCTATCAACAACAGGCTTGCAGATATCAAAGCAGAGAGGTGCGGTCCAAGACTTATAATGTTGGTGAACTCGTTCTACGCTTGCCAGAAAAGAAAAAAAAGACAAACTCAAGCCCAAGTGGGAGGGTGTCGGTGTCAAAACCGGCGGATCTCGGCTCGGGGGTCCCGAACTGTGCGTCTAAGGTCGATGGTAACAGGAGACAGGGGACATGATGTTTACCCAGGTTCGGGCCCTCTCTATGGAGGTAATACCCTACGTCTTGCTTGATTGATATTGATGAATATGAGTATTACAAGAGTTGATCTACCACGAGATCGTAATGACTAAACCCTAGAGGTCTAGCTTGTACGACTATGGTTACAAATATCCCTCCTCCGGACTAAGTCCTCTGGTTTATATAGACACCGGGAGGATCTAAGGTTACACAAGGTCTGTTACAAAGAAAGGAATCTACATATTTGGTCGCCAAGCTTGCCTTCCACGCCAAGGAGAGTCCCATCCGGACACGGGTGCAGTCTTCGGTCTTCGTGTTATTCACAGCCCATCAGTCCGGCCCATGGCTAACAGGCCGGACGCCCGAGGACCCCTTAGTCCAGGACTCCCTCAGTAGCCCCTGAACCCGGCTTCAATGACAAGGTATCTGGTGCGTAGATCTGTCTTCGGCATTGGAAGAGGGTTCCTCCTTCCGAACTCCAAGATAGTCTTTGGACGTATTGAATGTGTCCGGACCTGCAACACACGCACCACACACAACCGCAGAGAGAATATAATATTCCACGAGTCCAATCCGCTGACAACTTTTGACAACATGACATCACGTCTGCCGGTCATAATTTCGAACCGTTTTTCGTCTGCCGCTCCACGTTTCGAGACGCGGTTGCCATTGGCACGTCTTGTTGAAGCATAGATCATGTCCCCTTGTTGCGAGATTCTCATCAATACGGGCGTGGGTAACCCAACCGTGCCGTTTACACAACCCTTGGGAGTAGGCGAGTGGGGAGGCGTTCAATATTCACTGCCCTTACAAGGAGATAAGAATCCCCTTTCTTCTCCCACGCCTTCTCTCTTCCTCTGCCCTTCCACTCTTGAGCTCCAGCACCCAAGTTCTCATATTTTTCCCACTCGAGCAAGCACTCAACCATGTCCGGATCTGGAGGTCAAGGCAAGTGGATGGCCTCCTTCGTCAAGGAGGAGGACATTGCCGAGCTTCGGGCAGCCGGGTACCCGGCGAAGGAAATCGCGCACCATCTTCCAGCCCAGGGGCAAATCGTCCCCGCACCGAGGCCCAGCGAGAGGGTGGTATTGACCCCCCATTTCCTCCGCGGGCTAGGGTTTCCACTCCACCCCTTCGTCCGCGGGCTTATGTTCTATTACGGCGTAGATTTCCATGATCTATCCCCGAACTCCTTCCTCAACATCTCGGCGTTCATCGTCGTGTGTGAGGCCTTCCTCCGCATCCCAACCCCACTTCGGGCTGTGGCTCAAGTCTTCAACGTGAAGCCGAAGGTGGTGGATGGCCAGCACACGAAGTGCGGAGGCACCATGGTGAGCAAGCTGACCAATGTCTCCTGGCCAAAAGGCACTTTCGTGGAGACTGTTAAGGAATGGCAGAAACAGTGGTTCTACATCACAGAACCCCATGGCGCCACCTGGGCCGCGGCTACCGAATTCAACTCCGGCGCTCCCATGCGACTCACCTCCTGGGTCGAGAAGAGCCCGAACTGGTGTTCGCCAGATGAGCTGATAGCCGCAGACACGCGTTCAAAGCATGGTGGACAAAGATATCAAACTTGTCGATGTAATCCAGGTGATGCTAGTTCGCCGGATTTTCCCATGCCAAAGCCGAAGCCGCCCTCTATGGGAATTCAATCCGAAGAAGCACCATACCCTGAAGAGGCTCTTCGAAACCACTCACGAAGACGCCTGGAAGTTGCTCTTCAAAGGCAACGAGATACCGCCAGCCACAGATTCACCCCGCGGGCACGACATTAACCACCTCGCCAACGAGGTATGTTATCTTTAACACATCCCCTACTTGCTTGTTTCAAGGATGATATCTAAGCTTCTATTATCATTGCTTCTTCAGAACCGAGAGGGCCAAGCAGATCCAGTGTCCGGCTCCGCTGCCTGTAGAACCAGTCATCCCGCGTTTAGAGAAGATGCTGGAACAGGCGCCCTATAAGGCACCGGAGAAGAAGGCCAAGGGGAAGGCCAAGGGGGTCCAGAGTGGCCCCCGCCACAAGGGCGCTTCGGACGTGACGTCCGAAGACAATACCCACTCCTTCGCCGCCGAAGACGACGACGATGATGATGATGAGGAGGACAACCCTCCCCCTGATGAGGGGAAGAAGAAGAGGGCGGCCTCCACGAACCTGGAGGCGGAGACGTCCAAGAAAGGGAAGGGCTCCCTTGCGGATGACTCTGCTTGGGACGTCGACATCAGTCCGGAGAGATGCCCCCGCACTAAGCCTCGGGCTGCATCGTAAATGCTAGGACTCATACATGCCCATAAATCTAGCCTCTCCTCTTTGTTGTATTGACATGATTAGTTATGCTATTGCAGTCCGACCCACGACAGCTCCCAACGATCCTCGTCACGAGGTTCGTTGGATTCAAAGGCGATGGCCAGCGAGTCACCGCCGGCCGCTCACACCCCCAAGGCCAAGGACGACGCGAAGGTGCTGTCCCGAAGGACCTTTCCAGGCCGGGGGGGAAGCTCCCAGGGCGCCAGAGGGCGAAAACCCCGTCGCCGGACACCAGGGGGAGCCAATCCCCATGGAGACTGGTGAGGAGGGCCGTATTCAGTTCGGACCTCAGCCGGACTCAATTCCGGAGACCGATGCGGCTCCAGAATCCGGCACGCAACCTTGTTCGAAACAAGGGGGTATGCCTATTCCGCCGGTGACCTCTGTCCAACCAGGGGCACCGGATAATCTGTTGGAAGCACTGCGAGGCACTTCCATTGTGGATGAGCACCGTGCTCTTATGGGCACGGTAATTGAAAGGGTTCAGTCCGCCAAAAGCGGACTAACCGAAGCCTGCAGCAGCCTGCTGACAGGTTTTTAGGTAAGCGACGCCAAAAAAGAGAAAATCCCAATATAGACAGTAGCCCCTGAGACATTGTCCGGTGTTCGGAAAGAAAAAGCCGTACAGAGGATCAATCCTTTATTGCAGGAAACTAAATAAATTTGTCTGAGATGAATACACAAGCGTCGCTGTTGGCTGCAGCCTCGCATATTGCCGAGGTATACGAACTGAAGCGGAGACTGGAGCAGGCCGAGGAGGAGCTCGGCTAGGTGAAGAGGCAGCTCCAAGAAAAACAAGGTATGTAATAACCCGTTATTTATGAGAAAGAAGTAAAATGATATGCATTGACCGAAGTGTCATGATATGTACAGAAGCGACCACCGAGATCGAGGCCCTGAGAAAGGCCCTAGACGAAGCCTAGGGGAAGGCTGTCAAGGAGCAGGCCACCCGTAAGAAGCTCAAGGCCCGGGTCAACGAGGTCCAACAAGAGCTCCAGGACGCGGTGAGGAAGTGCGAGACCTTGGAGCACGATGCGTCGGCTCGAGAGGCCGAACTTGCCAAGGCTCGTAAGAGTGCGGAGGTGGCCCGGAGTGAGGCCCAGGGCGCCCTCTAGGAGATCCAGGAGGCCAGGAAGATCGCGGCGGGTAAGGCATTCAATATGCAAAGCAAGAATGTGAAGAGGAAATACCTTTTACTAACCCAGATTCATAGTTCTCCAGGGGCTTTTGCTGATCTGCCACGCAGTGTGACCGACGCCGCGGAGTTCTTCCGAGCCGAAGATGGGAGCTCCACGGAGAAGCTGTTCTGGTCACAATATCTTGCGCCAGAACATCTGGTGCCCTTCGGCGATCAACTAAAACAGCTGGTCGAGCTGCATAGGGTGGCCGAATTAGCCATGAAGGATTTAATAATCCGGTTGTGGCCAACCGAAGCTATACCCAGCAGTTACTTCGGCCTTGTGAAGCGGCTGGTGGATGCATGTCCTTGGCTGGACGTCGTCAAGCGGTCCGTCTGCATCGAGGGCGCGCGTCTGGCCTTCTCCTATGTCAAGGTCTGGTGGGTGAAGATGGACGCCGTCAAGCTAGCGATCGAGGGGCCGCCTGAGGGAAAGGAGCACCGCACACCCGAGCGATACTTTGGCGATGTCTTGGAGGGGTCCTGCATTGTTATGGATCACTGTGTGAAAGGCATGATCTTTGAATAAATGTATTCAAGTTCCTTCTACCTTGTATGATAAAACAAAGTGGGTTTGTAATATAATGCTTGTTATGTTTTTAAATTTTACCTCCTGTGCGGCCGTGTTGTATGAAATTTGAGGGTTGGCCAGTCGTTGGCTTCTGCCCCAACGTAGGTAGTACGGGGGTGTCCGGGATGGAATCTAAACAATCTTGATCCAATTATATGGTCCTTGAAGGAGTTGTTTAGCGCAACGAACCAGACAACCAGACTATGCGGCTTTAACGCCCTCACTTAGCCATAGGAGTTTGACAATAAAAACATGGGCGCAGCCCCTAGTATCTGAACTAGAGTTCTATAAGCGTCTGATCGGGAAGTACCGATCCTTCGCGTAATGCGGAAGAAACCTCCAACGATTTTCAACCTCCAAACAGCTGACCGGCTCTCGCCGCATCATGACAGTCAGTTTTCGGCTTTCTCTACTGAGGTGCTCCTTTGGATAACCCAAGGCACAATCGCAGTAGTTCTCCCTTTACTACCTTAGCTGATATAGCGGAACATAAGGTAGCAAGCACAGGAGCCGGGCAACCCAACTATTGACCAAAGACATGATTCAGAGCCAATGCATATAGTGCTAAATTCAGGGTGCCGAACTATACTATAAAAAGTGTTCGGACTTTTGTTGCCATAGTGTGGGGTGCTATGAAGCCCCTGGCAAATATCAAACGTACCATAGTGTACGGGTGCTACCTGATAAAGTTACTAGAAAAAGGAAAGACAAAAAGGAAGCAAAAGCAGAACAAGTGGTAAGCTAGAGCCGTAAAATTTGAGACGCAAACTGTTCTTATTATAATGTCATTGGTGCGTTAAAGCGTGTTTATACAAGTAATGCAATAAGTAGGAGGCTAGTCACTATGCCTTAACCAGGGGAGAGCTGCATGTGGGTCCTGAAAAACAGGTAAAGGGATAGTTAAAGAAACCACCTAAAGATTCTCCCGTACGTCAATGCTTCTTGTCGCCTTGGTGTTTTTATCCTTAGAAAAGGGCCGATGGCCAGGCCGTCAGGGAAGGCCTGTGGAAAAGAAACCTGAAAAGGAGAAAGAAGAAAAAGTGAAAGTATGTGTGTCCGGGGATGGTCGAGCCGTATTGTGGATCACAAAGCTACTTATGCCTCCATCCATGGCCATGGTATTTTGAGTGTGTAGTTATGTACGTGCGGTACAATTGCCGCCACTTGGTCGGGACTAGGAAGGAGGCCGAATTGCTAGTCGAGCTCCTGACGAGCTGAGCTGTCCTGCTGTAGGGTAGTTCAGACCCTCTTAACGGTGTTCGTGGGCTCGGCAGCCGATTTAAGGTTCTACTTGAGAAGGCCACTTTGTACTTCCGCTGCTAAAGCAACTGTGTGCTCCTCTGTACGGAGGGAGCGTTCCGTATTTCCATTGACTGTTATGATGCCACGTAGACCGGGCATCTTGAGTTTGAGATAAGCATAGTGTGGCACTGCATTGAATTGAGCAAATGCGGTTCGTCTGAGCAGTGTGTGATAGCCGCTGCGAAAGGGGACGATATCGAAGATTAACTCCTTGCTTCGGAAGTTGTTCGGAGATTCGAAGACAACCTGTAGTGTGACTGAGCCCGTACAGCGGGCCTCGACGCCCGGTATGACTCCTTTAAACGTAGTCTTTGTGGGCTTGATCCGCGATGGATTAATGCACATTTTTCGCATTGTATCCTGATAGAGCAGATTGAGGCTGCTGCTGATACGTCCATTTGCATCATGCTTTTATATCGATATTTATTTGCATTATGGGCTGCTATTACACATTATGTCACAATACTTATGCCCTATCTCTCTTATTTACAGGTTACATAAAGAGGGAGAATGCGGCAACTAGGATCTGGGCGTGAAAAGGAGCAAATATTAGAGACCCTATTCCGCACAGCTCCAAAAGTCCCTGAAACTCACGGAAGACGTTTCAGAATATATAAAAATACTCAGCGTAAGAAGTTCACCAGGGGAGGCCACACCCAGCCCACCGAGGTGGGGGCGCGCCCTAACCCCCTGGGCGCCCCCCTACCTCGTGGGCCCCTGTGGCCCTCCGGTGGCTATCTTCTGCTATATAAAGTCTTTCGATGGGAAAAAAAAATCATAAGCCATATTCTCGACGAAAACTCCGCCCGCACGAGGCCGAAACCTTGGCGAACCAATCTAGGCTCTGCGGAGCTGTTCTGCCGGAAACTTCGCAGGGAGGGGGGAAAATCATCGCCATCGTCATCACCCTCTCATCGGGAGAGGGCAATCTCCATCAACATCTTCATCACCCATCTCTCTCAAAACCCTAGTTCATCTCTTGTATCCAATCTTGTCTCCAAGTTCCGATTGGTGCTAGTAGTGTTAATTACTCCTTGTAGTTGATGCTAGTTGGTTTAATTGGTGGAAGATCATATGTTCAGATCCTATATGCATATTAATACCCCTCTGATTATGAACATGAATATGCTTTGTGAGTAGTTACGTTTGTTCCTGAGGACATGGGAGAAGTCTTGCTATTAGTAGTCATGTGAATTTGGTCTTCGTTCGATATTTTGATGAGATGTATGTTGTCTCTCCTCTAGTGGTGTCATGTGAACGTCGACTACATGACACTTCACCATTCTTTGGGCCTAGAGGAAGGCATTGGGGAGTAATAAGTAGATGATGGGTTGCTAGAGTGACAGAAGCTTAAACCCTAGTTTATGCGTTGCTTCGTAAGGGGCTGATTTGGATCCATATGTTTCGTGCTATGGTTAGGTTTACCTTAATACTTTTGTTGTAGTTGTGGATGCTTGCAATAGAGGTTAATCATAAGTGGGATGCTTGTCCAAGTAAGGACAGTACCCAAGCACCGGTCCACCCACATATCAGATTATCAAAGTATCGAACACGAATCATACGAGCGTGATGAAAACTAGCTTGGCGATATTCCCATGTGTCCTGGGGAGTGCTTTTCTCTATATAAGAGTTTGTCCAGGCTTGTCCTTTGCTGCAAAAAGGATTGGGCCACATTGCTGCACTTTATTTACTTTTGTTACTTGTTGTTCGTTACAAATTATCTATCACAAACTATCTGTTATCACTTATTTCAGTACTTGCAGAGAATACCTGCTGGAATCGCTACCATTTCCTTCTGCTCCTAGTGGGTTCGACACTCTTTACTTATAGAAAGGACTACGATAGATCCCCTATACCTTGTGGGTCATCAAGACTCTTTTCTGGCGCCGTTGCTGGGGAGTGAAGCGCCTCTGGTAGGTGGAATTTGGTAAGGAAAAATTTATATAGTGTGCTGAAATTTACTGTCACTTGTTACTATGGAAAGTAATCCTCTGAGGGGCTTGTTCGGGGTATATTCACCCCGACTAGTAGAGCAAAGAGTTGCTCCTCAACCTACTGAAAATGAGAATGCTGCTTTAAAATTCCTTCGGGTATGATAGAAAAACTGCTAGCTAATCCTTTTGTAGGAGATGGAACAAAGCATCCTGATGAGCATCTAATATATGTGGATGAAGTTCGTGGATTATTTAAGCTTGCAGGTGTTGTTAAGAAGAAGGTCTTCCTTTTATCTTTGAAGGGAGATGCATCGACATGGTATAGGAAATGTGATGATATGGGGTCATGGAACTACAAACGATTGAAATTGGAATTTCATCAGAAGTTTTATCCTATCCATCTTGTTCATCGTGATCGCAATTATATATATAATTTTTGGCCTCGCGAAGGAGAAAGCATCGCTCAAGCTTGGGGGAGGCTTAAATCAATGTTATATTCATGCCCCAATCATGAGCTCTCAAGAGAAATGATTATTCAAAATTTTATGCTCGGCTTTCTGATAGCAATCGCACCATGCTTGATACTTCTTGTGCTGGCTCTTTTATGATGAAGACTATTGAATTCAAATGGGATTTATTGGAAATAATTAAACGCAACTCTGAAGATTGGACCTCGACAAAGGTAAGGAGTCAGGTATGACACCTAGGTTTAATTGTGTTAAATATTTTATGGATACCGATGTTTTCCGTAAATTTAGCACTAAATATGGACTTGACTCTGAGATAGTAGCTTCTTTCTGTGGATCTTTTGCTACTTATGTTGATCTCCCCAAGGAGAAGTGGTTTAAATATCATCCTCCCATATAAGTAAAAGTAGCTGCACCTATTAAAGTTGAAGAAAAGATTGTCACTTATAATGATCCAATTGTTCCTACTTATGTTGAGAAAAACCACCTTTCCCTGTCAGGATAAAGGATCATGCTAAAGCTTCAACTATGGTTCTAAAAGCAATATTAAAACTTATGCACCTCCTACGCAAATTAAAGTTGAACCTAATACTGCTATTGTTAAAGATCTCTTGTCTAATAATATTGATGGGCATGTTATTTATTTCTGTGATGAAACTGCTCGAATTGCTAAACCTTGTGCTAAAGATAAACCTAGACCTGTGGTAGGCATGCCAATTATTTCTGTTAAAATAGGAGATCATTGTTATCATGGCTTATGTGATATGGGTGCCAGTGCTAGTGCAATACCTATTAGCCTATATAGAGAAATCATGCATGATATTGCACCTGTTGAGTTAGAAGATATTGATGTCTTATACGTCTCCAACGTATCTATAATTTTTTATTGCTCCATGCTATATTATCTACTGTTTTAGACTATATTGGGCTTTATTTTCCACTTTTATATTATTTTTGGGACTAACCTATTAACCGGAGGCCCAACCCAGACTTGATGTTTTTTGCCTATTTCAGTATTTCGGAGAAACAGAATATCAAACGGAGTCCAAATGGAGTTTTTTGCCTATTTCAGTATTTCGGAGAAACAGAATATCAAACGGAGTCCAAATGGAATAAAACCTTCGGGAACATGATTTTCTCACTGAACGTGATTCAGGAGACTTGGACCCTACTCCAAGGAGTCAAAGAGGCGGTCACGAGGGTGGGGGGCGCGCCCACCCCCCTAGGGTGCGCCCCTTGCCTCATGGGCCCCTCGGTGCTCCACCGACATACTCCTTCCTCCTATATATACCTACGTACCCCCAAACGATCAGAAAAGGAGCCAAAAACCTAATTCCACCACCGCAACTTTCTGTATCCATGAGATCCCATCTTGGGGCCTGTTCCGGAGCTCCGCCGGAGAGGGCCGTCATCACAGAGGGCTTCTACATCATCATAGCCTCTCCGATGAAGTGTGAGTAGTTTACTTCAGACCTTCGGGTCCATAGTTAGTAGCTCAAGGCTTTTTTCCTCCCGATTAAGTTGGGTAACGCCAGGGTTTTCCCAGTCACGACGTTGTAAAACGACGGCCAGTGAATTGTAATACGACTCACTATAGGGCGAATTCTTTTATGCATGATTTAATATCTTTGCAAGTCTCTTCGAATTATCAGTTTGGTTTGGCCTACTAGATTGATATTTCTTGCAATGGGAGAAGTGCTTAGCTTTGGGTTCAATCTTGCGGTGTCCTTTCCCAGTGACAGCAGGGGCAGCAAGGCACGTATTGTATTGTTGCCATTGAGGATAAAAAGATGGGGTTTATATCATATTGCTTGAGTTTATCCATCTACATCATGTCATCTTGCCTAATGCGTTACTCTGTTCTTATGAACTTAATACACTAGATGCATGCTGGATAGTTGTCGATGTGTGGAGTAATAGTAGTAGATGCAGAATCGTTTCGGTCTACTTGTCACGAACGTGATGCCTATATACATGATCATGCCTAGATATTCTCATAACTATGCACTTTTCTATCAATTGCTCGACAGTAATTTGTTCACCCACCGTAGAATTTGCTATCTTGAGAGAAGCCACTAGTGAAACCTATGGCCCCCGGGTCTATCTTCCATAATATTATTTTCCTATCAACTTGATATTTCTATTTTGCATTCTTTATTTTCCAATCTACACAACAAAAATACCAAAAATATTTATCTTATTATCTCTATCACATCTCACTTTCGTAAGTGACCGTGAAGGGATTGACAACCCCTTTATCGCGTTGGTTGCGAGGTTCTTGTTTGTTTGTGCAGGTACTAGGCGACTTGCGTGTTACCTCCTACTGGATTGATACCTTGGTTCTCAAAAAATGAGGGAAATACTTACGCTACTTTGCTGCGTCACCCTTTCCTCTTCAAGGGAAAACCAACGCATGCTCAAGAGGTAGCAAAAAGGATTTCTGGCGCCGTTGCCGGGGAGGTTGCATCAAGTCAAGACATACCAAGTACCCATCACAAACTCTTATCCCTCGTATTACATTATTTGCCATTTGCCTCTTATTTTCCTCTTCCCCACTTCACCCTTGCCGTTTTATTCGCCCACTTTTCCGTCCGTCTCTTTTCGCCTGCTTCTTGTGTGCTTGTGTGTTGGATTGTTTGTCACGATGGCTCAAGATAATACTAAATTGTGTGAATCTTCCAATACCAATAATAATTATTTTATTAGCACTCCGATTGATCCTCTTACCGATGCTGAATCTTGTGAAATTAATACTGCTTTGCTGAATCTTGTCATGAAAGATCCATTTTCTGGCCTTCCTAGTGAAGATGCCGCTACCCATCTAAACAGCTTTGTTGATTTATGTGATATGCAAAAGAAGAAAGATGTGGATAATGATATTGTTAAATTGAAGCTATTTCCGTTTTTGCTTAGAGATCGTGCTAAAACTTGGTTTTCCTCTTTGCCTAAAAATAGTATTGATTCATGGAATAAGTGCAAAGATGCTTTTATATCTAAGTATTTTCCTCCTGCTAAGATCATCTCTCCTACAAACGATATCATGAATTTTAAGCAACTTGATCGTGAGCATGTTGCACAAGCTTGGGAGAGGACGAAATTAATGATACGTAATTGCCCTACACATGGATTAAACTTATGGATGATCATACAACATTTTTATGCTGGATTGAATTTTTCTTCTAGAAATCTTTTAGATTCGGCCGTGGGAGACACTTTTATGAAAATCACTTTAGGAGAAGCTACTAAACTCCTAGATAATATTATGGTTAATTATTCTCAATGGCGCACCGAAAGATCTACTAGTAAAAAGGTTCATGCTATAGAATAAATTAATGTTTTGAGTGGAAAGATGGATGAACTTATGAAATTGTTTGCTAATAAGAGTGTTTCTTCTAATCCTAATTATATGCCTTTGTTTACTTTGATTGAGAATAGTAATGAATCCATGGGTGTGAATTTTGTTGGTAGGAACAATTTTGGTAACAACGCGTATAGAGGAAACTTTAATCCTAGGTCGTTTCCTAGTAATTCCTCTAATAATTATGGTAATTCCTACAACAACTCTTATGGAAATTTTAATAAGATGCCCTCTGATTTTGAGACTAGTAGAATTTATGATTTCGCAAAAGAATTTCAATACTTTGCTTGAAGAAAAATTTCCTAAGATTGATGAGTTGGCTAGGAACATGGATAGAATTTCTCTTGATGTTGATTCCTTGAAATTTAGATCTATTCCACCTAAGCATGATATCAATGAGTCTCTCAAATCCATGAGAATTTCCATTGATGAGTGCAAAGAAAGAACCGCTAGGATGCGTGCTAAGAAAGATTGCTTTGTGAAAGCGTGTTCTTCTAGTTTTCATGATAATAATGATGATCTAAAAGTGATTGATGTGTCCACTATTAAATCTTTGTTTTGCAATATGAATCTTGATAGTGATGGGACTGGAGATGAGTCAACTTTAGTTAAAAGGCGTCCCAATGATTCAGAGTTTTTAGATCTTGATGCAAAAATTGGTAAAAGTGGGATTGAAGAGGTCAAAACTTTACATAGCAATGAACCCACTATTTTGGATTTCAAGGGATTTAATTATGATAATTGCTCTTTGATAGATTGTATTTCCTTGTTGCAATCCGTGCTAAATTCTCCTCATGCTTATGATCAAAATAAAGCTTTTACCAAACATATCATTGATGCCTTAATGCAATCCTATGAAGAGAAGCTTGAATTAGAAGTTTCTATCCCTAGAAAACTTTATGATGAGTGGGAACCTACTATTAAAATTAAAAGTAAAGATCATGAATGTTATGCTTTATGTGATTTTGGTGCTAGTGTTTCCACGATTCCAAAAACTTTGTGTGATGTGTTAGGTTTCAATGAATTTGATGATTGTTCTTTATATTTGCATCTTGCGGATTCCACTATTAAGAAACCTATGGGAAGGATTAATGATTTTCTTATTGTTGCAAATAGGAATTATGTGCCCGTAGATTTCATTGTTCTTGATATATATTGCAATTCTACATGTCCTATTATTCTTGGTAGACCTTTCCTTAGAACGATTGGTGCAATTATTGATATGAAAGAAGGAAATACTAGATTCCAATTTCCGTTAAGGAAGGGCAAACACTTTCCTAGGAAGAAAATTAAATTACCTTATGAATCTATTATGAGAGTCACTTATGGATTGCATACCAAAGATGACAATACCTAGATCTATTCTTGTTTTTATGCCTAGCTAGGGGCGTTAAACGATAGCGCTTGTTGGGAGGCAACCCAATTTTATTTTTGTTTCTTGTTTTTTGTTCCTTTTTAGTAATAAATAATTCATCGAGCTTCTTTTTAGATGTGGTTTTATGTTTTTAATTAGTTTTTGTGCCAAGTAGAACCTTTGGGAAGACTTGGGGGAAGTCTTTGCGATCTTGCTGTAAAAAACAGAAACTTTAGCGCTCACAAGATTTGCTGCCATTTTTTACTGGAGAGTGCGATTAGGTTGATTATTTTGCAGATGATTAATAGACAAATTTCTCACGTCCACCTATTTATTTCAGAATTTTTGGATTTACAGAAGTATTCGAAACCTACATATTACTACAGACTGTTCTGTTTTTGACAGATTCTATTTTTCGTGTGTTGTTTGCTTATTTTGATGAATCTATGGCTAGTATCGGGGGGTATGAACCATAGAGAAGTTGGAATAAAGTAGGTTTAACACCAATATAAATAAAGAATGATTTCATTACAGTACCTTCAAGTGGTGATTTGTTTTCTTATACTAACGGAGCTCATGAGATTTTCTGTTGAGTTTTGTGTTGTGAAGTTTTCAAGTTTTGGGTAAAGATTTGATGGATTTTGGAATAAATAGTGGCAAGAGCCTAAGCTTGGGGATGCCCAAGACACCCCAAGGTAAAATTCAAGGACAACCAAAAGTTTAAGCTTGGGATGCCCCGGAAGGCATTCCCTCTTTCGTCTTCGCCTATCGATAACCTTACTTGAGGCTATATTTTTATTCACCACATGATATGTGTTTTGCTTGAAGCGTCTTGTATGATTTGAGTCTTTGCTTTGTAGTTTACCACAATCATCCTTGCTGTACAAACCTTTTGGAGAGACACACATGACTCGGAATTTATTAGAATCCTCTATGTGCTTCACTTATATCTTTTGAGCTAGATAATTTTGCTCTAGTGCTTCACTTATATCTTTAAGAGCATAGTGGTGGTTTTATTTTATAGAAATTATTGATCTCTCATGCTTCACTTATATTATTTTGAGAGTATTTTAGAACAGCATGGTAATTTGCTTTGGCTATAAAATTAGTCCTAATATGATAGGAATCCAAGATGGGTATAATAAAAACTATCATAAAAAGTGCATTGAATACTATAAGAAGTTTGATACTTGATAATTATTTTGAGATATGAAGATGGTGATATTAGATTTATGCTAGTTGAGTAGTTGTGCATTTGAGAAATACTTGTTCTAAAGTTTGTGATTCCCGTAGCATGCCCGTATGGTGAACCGTTATGTGATGAAGTCGGAGCATGATTTATTTATTGATTGTCTTCCTTATGAGTGGCGGTCGGAGACGAGCGATGGTCTTTTCCTACCAATCTATCCCCCTAGGAGCATGCGCATAGTACTTATTTCTATAACTAATAGATTTTTGCAATAAGTATGTGAGTCTTATGACTAATGTTGAGTTCATGGATTATACGCACTATCACCCTTCCACCATTGCTAGCCTCTCTAGTACCGCGCAACTTTCACCGGTACCACACACCCACCATATACCTTCCTAAAAAACAGCCACCATACCTACCTATTATGGCATTTCTATAGCCATTCTGAGATATATTGCCATGCAACTTACCACCGTTCCGTTTGTTATGACACACTTCATCATTGTCATATTGCTTTGCATGATCATGTAGTTGACATCGTATTTGTGGCAAAGCCACCTTTATAATTGTTTCATATATGTCACTTTGGATTCATTACACATCCCAGTACACCGCTGGAGGCATTCACGTAGTCATATTTTGTTCTAGTATCGAGTTGTAATTTTTGAGTTGTAAGTAAATAAAAGTGTGATGATCATCATTATTAGAGCATTGTCCCAAGTGAGGAAAGGAAGATGAAGACTATGATTCCCCCACAAGTCGGGATGAGACTCCGGACAAATTCTATAAAAAGAAAAAGAAAAAATGAGAGAAAAAGAGAGAAGGGACAATGCTACTATCCTTTTACCACACTTGTGCTTCAAAGTAGCACCATGTTCTTCATGATAGAGAGTCTCCTATGTTGTCACTTTCATATACTAGTGGGAATTTGACATTATAGAACTTGGCTTGTATATTCCAATGATGGGCTTCCTCAAAATGCCCCAGGTCTTTGTGAGCAAGCGATTTGGATGCACACCCACTTAGTTCTTTTGTTGAACTTTCATACACTTATAGCTCTAGTGCATCTGTTGCACGGCAATCCCTACTCACTCACATTGATATCTATTGATGGGCATCTCCATAGCCCGTCGATACGCCTCGTTGATGTGAGACTATCTTCTCCTTTTTGTCTTCTCCACAACGACCATTCTATTCCACCTATAGTGCTATGTCCATGGCGCACGCTCATGTATTGCGTGAAGATTGAAAATTTTTGAGAACATCAAAGTATGAAAGAATTGCTTGGCTTGTCATCGGGGTTTTGCATGATTTAAATACTTTGTGTGGTGAAGATAGAGCATAACCAGACTATATAATTTTGTAGGGATAACTTTTTTTGGCCATGTTATTTTGAGAAGACATGATTGCTTCGTTAGTATGCTTGAAGTATCATTATTTTATGTCAATATTAAACTTTTTTCTTGAATCTTTCGGATCTAAACATTCATGCCACAATAAAAAAATTACATTAATAATTATGCTAGGTAGCATTCCACATCAAATATTCTGTTTTTATCATTTACCTACTCGAGGACGAGCAGGAATTAAGCTTGGGGATGCTTGATATGTCTCCAACGTATCTATAATTTTTGATTGTTCCATGTTATTATATTATCTGTTTTGGATGTTTAATGGGCTTTAATATACTTTTTTATATTATTTTTGGGACTAACCTATTAACCAAAGGCCCAGTGCAAATTGCTGTTTTTTGTCTATTTCAGTGTTTCGCAGAAAAGGAATATCAAACGGAATGAAACCTTCGGGAGAGTTATTTTTGGAACAAACGTGATCCAGAAGACTTGGAGTGGACGTCGCGGGGAGGCCACGAGGCAGGAGGGCGCGCCCCCACCCTGGTGGGCCCCTCGCAGCTCCACCGACATACTTTTCCTCATATATATACCCATATACCCGAAAACATCTAGGAGCACCACGAAACCCTATTTCCACCGCCGCAACCTTCTGTACCCGTGAGATCCCATCTTGGGGCCTTTTCCGACGCTCCATCGGAGGGGGAATCGATCACGGAGGGCTTCTACATCAACACCATAGCCTCTCCGATGATGTGTGAGTAGTTTACCACAGACCTTCAGGTCCATAGTTATTAGCTAGATGGCTTCTTCTCTCTCTCTTTGGATCTCAATACAAAGTTCTCCTTGGTTCTCTTGGAGATCTATTCGATGTAATTCTTTTTGTGGTGTGTTTGTCAAGATCTGATGAATTGTGGGTTTATCATCAAGATTATCTACGAACAATATTTGATTCTTCTCTGAATTCTTTTATGCATGATTTAATATCTTTGCAAGTCTCTTCGAATTATCAGTTTCGTTTGGCCTACTAGATTGATATTTCTTGCAATGGGAGAAGTTCTTAGCTTTGGGTTCAATCTTGCGGTGTCCTTTCCCAGTGACAGTAGGGGCAGCAAGGCACGTATTGTATTGTTGCCATTGAGGATAAAAAGATGGGGTTTATATCATATTGCTTGAGTTTATCCCTTTACATCATGTCATCTTGCCTAATGCGTTACTCTGTTCTTATGAACTTAATAATCTAGATGCATGTCGGATAGCGGTCGATGTGTGGAGTAATAGTATTAGATGCAGAATCATTTCGGTCTACTTGTCGCGGACGTGATGCATATATAGATGATCATGCCTAGATATTCTCATAACTATGCACTTTTCTATCAATTACTCGACAGTAATTTGTTCACCCACCATATAATTTGCTATCTTGAGAGAAGCCACTAGTGAAACCTATGGCCGACGGGTCTATCTTCCATCATATTTTTTTATCAACTTGCTATTTCTATTTTGCAATCTTTATTTTCCAATCTACACAACAAAAATATCAAAAATATTTATCTTATTACCTCTATCAGATCTCACTTTTGTAAGTGACCGTGAAGGGATTGACAACCACTTTATCGCGTTGGTTGCGAGGTTCTTGTTTGTTTGTGCGGGTACTAGGTGACTTGCATGTTACCTCCTACTGGATTGATACCTTGGTTCTCAAAAACTGAGGGAAATACTTACGCTACTTTGATGCATCACCCTTTCTTATTCAGGGGAAAACCAACACATGCTCAAGAGGTAGCAACCACCTCCTGGGGTCAACTAGATTCTCTTTTTTTGGGACTTTAAATTATTTTGCAGCTCAAACCATCGGCCCAATTGAAAAGTCGTTTTCATAAAATACAAATTCGATGTGGCGAGACCTTCGAAACTTTGTCCCATGTTGGTATGTTCCAACGACTTTATTTTGGTCAAAAAGTTATCAGGCTTGGGCTAACTAAGATATCAGCTTTGTTATGTGTATATTACCATGTTATTTACACATGAGTTACCAGAGGTGTTTTTTTAACAATCTCCTCTCCCGGTCAAAAAGTTACCACACCTAGACTAGTAGGTCATCAGCTTAGTTGTGTGTATATTATCATGTTATTTACACATGAGTTATCAGGGGGTCAACATTTTTTCCCTGGGTCAAAAAGTTACGACGACTGGTCTAAGTAAGTTGTCGTATCTGTTATGCATATATTATCATGCTATTTACACAGAAATTATCGGGGGTATATTTTTCGACAACTTTTACCTAGGGTCACAAGTTACTGATGTCTACCACACAACTTTTATTCTGGTAGACGTTGTTGGGCCTCCAAGTGCAGAGTTTTATAGGACAACAACAAATTTCCTTCAAGTGGATGACCTAAGGCTTATCAATCCGTGGGAGGCGTATGATGAAGATGGTCTCTCTCAAACAACCCTCCAATCAAATACAAGAAATCTCTTGTGTCCCCAACACACCCAGTACAATAGTAAATTGTATAAGTGCACTAGTTCGGCGAAGAGATGGCGATACAAGTGTAGTATGGATAGAAGATATAGGTTTTTGTAGTCTAAAAATATAAAAACAGCAAGGTAGCAAGTAACAAAAGTGAGCACAAACGATATTGCATTGTTTAGAAGCAAGGCCTAGCTAGGGTTCATACTCATTAGTGCAATCTCTCAACAGTTCTAATATAATTGAACCATATAATGATCCCTCAACGTGCAACAAGGAATCAGTCCAAAGATTCTATCGGAGAAGGTAGGATGAAAATGTGCATCAACTTATGTGCCTAGATTACCCCAATGTCTCCATGGGAATCGGCAAGTTCATTAGCAAAACATACATCAAGTGATTCAACAGAATACCCCATTGTCAACATGGGTATCCACATGCAAGACATACACCAAGTGATTTCAAATCAATAATTCAATCCAACATAACGAAACTTCAAGGAGCTCAACTCAATGCATCACAACAAGATAGAGAGAGAAAACATCATATCACTAGTACGCGTCGGTGCTATACAAACGGTTTTTAACCCCTTTCCCCGACGACATTTGGAACCGTCGCCAAGTGAGTGTGGGTAATAGGGGGTCCTTATCATATGACCCAGAAACCGTTGGGGATAAGGAGCCAAGATGCATATATAGTACACCTACTTGTTTGTGCTCGCATTGCCATCGCAGTCGGTATTCTGTAGTGCTATGTTTACGATGCGCGGTCCATCACAAACGGTTCACTATTATAGAACATGTATGATAAGCATACAATCACACACATTCGCTTTTCTCAAACCGTATGTGATAACTAATTAAGGCAACATCGAAGATTAGCTAATCGTCATACGAGTGTCGGACAGGATTACGGAACATTGGACCGTCGTAACATCATCCTACACGACAACTATCTCACACTCTATTCCGTGGTGCAACATTTACGATGCATACTTCATCAGAAACAGTTCATGGTTGCGAATCATATACAATAAGGCAACTATCACAAACGTTTAGTTTGCCCGCACCATTTGTGATATTGTCTGACATCGCACACACTTTGCAAACGGCAACTGTGTGCATGCTTGCACATGTTTCCTCTATGTGAACCGTGTCAGATTATGGTGTATAGCGCAAACATTTGTGTTTTACCAACTGTATGTGTCGTAATGACCTGGAGAGCGTAATTTCATCGTAATTTAATTGCTGCTATTTCAAATTGTATCGGATTTGAATTTGAATGTATGCTATAGCTTGATTCATATCCATCAGGTTCAAACAACCAATGCATTATTCGATTCATAGATATGTTCAAAAATTACATAAGAACCAAATAAAGAATGATGAACCACAGTTGTATACTTGTACTATTAAAGACGGTAAAGAAAGAGGCGAAATACATTCTGGTTATTGAACAAGGTGAAGCGGAATTTCCATATTGTGCCCTCCTCCATGCAGAAGGCACGCACGACTCTAGTCCAACCCCTTGTGATGGCCGACCGTCCATCCTTCACGATCTTCATGAAAACATCTAGATAATCATCGTGTTATGGTAGAAACACTTTAACCTTTGCATGCCCACCAATCATGTAGTTTGAGAGGTAATCTTAAGTAAACTGCTTTGGTAACCACTACAAAGGAAAAAGATTTAGACATTGTCATCTAACACAACTCATTATGGGTAGTAAAAAGAAGGTTGCAGAGTTCTTACTTATCATCCTGCAGTTCGCTGTTCTCTTGGATAAAGTGTAAACAAATAGTTTAATTGCCATATTTTGACCCATTTTACTAACAATCTTTATCAGCTTCCTCACTTGATGCTGGTTCATCGATATCTCATTGCCCCATACGCAGAAACGGTCGAAGCGCGGATCTTTACCAATGACACATGTACCTGAAAGCAACAAGTTAATATTAGAAGCTAAACAACAATTGCACAATGAAGTAGTACAACACTCTTTTATAATATCTTATAACATCCAATATACTCACATATTAGATGAATTAACATCTTATATTATGGGCCGGAAGGAGTTTATTGCATTCCTATAAATTATCGGTTGATTAACTACTGTTGCATCCATGGGTTAGAGTTATTTTTAGCTAGTTCGGGCTCAAATAGCCCTAAAGTATATCCAAACATGAGGGCTAGTTTGAGCTAGTTGCATCTAACCTACCCCAAAAAACTATCAAATCCAAGAGGTGCTAATTGGAGCTAGTTCTCTTAGTGCATTTATTGTCAATCTAACCCTATCATCCAAACACCTCTTTGGATGGAGTTAGTTCAGGGTTAGTCATGAGCTATAAACTAACTCTAATCTCTAGCTAAGTTGAGTATCCAAACAGGGTTGTGTTGTTGTTGCTGCTGCTGCTTTTCTATGTATATCTAGACATCATCAGAACATTAAGATAACAATATTCGTTGTTATGTAGCCTCTAATATTTATCTAGCCTAGGATTGCATATTTAGACATTAAGTACATTGCATGTTGCTATGTAGCCTCAGATATATTACATATGGCCCTAGTTAACCTAACGATAAATGGGTTACAGATATATTCAGTTAAAAGTCCGATTCACAGATTAGTTCCTTATCAGTCCCCAGCCTATATTGTACCAGCTACCGATATCTTGAACAGTGACTATATATAAGCCATCGGATGAAACTAACCTCGATGGAAAACAACAGCCATTCCCAAAATTGTCCTGTGTAGGTACATCGAGGGGCATGTTAAGCACAACAGGCTAAACATCAACCAAAATTATCCATGGCAGACAAAATAATCTTCAAAAGATAGTTTCAGTGTACAGGTTTAAGCACATTAGTAAAGCAAAACAAGTAGAAAAGTGTGTTAACCGGAACAAGCCTAACATTTAACAACAAGCTCTGAGATGTTGTACTGAGATATAAATTTGTCGTGCGTATATAATCATACTATGTACATAGAAGTTATTGACGTTATATTTTTCAATAAAAAGAATTTTCGGGTCAATTACGTCTGGGCTAAGTAAGTTATCACATCTGTGGTGTATATATTATCATGTTGTTTGCACCGAATTACCGTGTGTATATTTTCAACAATATCAGTATTCTATGTCACACTTATCGTGGTGTTTGTATGCACGTTACCATCGTTGCAGTCCTAAATTACCATGCTGTTTTCTAGTGTGATACACATGTCTATAAATTAAATCTCAATTAGTCAAATCACACAAATTATTAGATAGTCTAGTGGTGTGTGTATTACGTCTGTGGTGTATATTATCATGTTTTTTGCACCGAGTTACCGTGTGTATATTTTCAACAATATTTGTACTCGGGGTCACAGTTACCATGGTGTTTGCGTGCACGTCACCATCGTTGCAATCCTAAATTACCATGCCATTTTCCAGAGTGATACACATGTTATAAATTAAATCTCAATTAGTCAACATAAATGATTAGATGATCTAGTGGTGTGTATATTACGTCTGTGGTGTATATATTACCATGTTCTTTGCACCGAATTACCGTGTGTGTATTTTCAACAATATCTTTACTCAGGGTCACAGTTACCGTGGTGTTTGTGTGCACGTTACCATCGTTGCAGTCCTAAATTACCATGCTGTTTTCCAGCATGATGCACATGTCTAGAAATTAAACCTCAATTAGTCAAATCACATACTCCCTCTCTCTCAGTTTACAGATCGTGTGCGTACCCCTAGGTCGTCAATTTGACCAACCTAATACAAGTCATATATTACAAAAAATGTACCAATATAAACTTCAGATGTTCTACTTTCAAAAGGTATAATTTTTATGTTATATAGTTTATATTAGGATGATAAAATTGACAACCTAGGTATACGCGTAGGACTTGTAAACTGTGACGGAGGGAGTAATTGATTAGATAGTCTAGTGGTTATCTTACTTAATCCTCGAGAGAGAGAATGACGGTTTGAATCCCACCTTTGACAACTTTTTACTGCAGAAAAGCATACATTCTCTCCGTCCTTAAAAGGTGAAAAAAATTAGGCGTGTATTTTTCTCTTTAAATGAGAATTGAAAACCGTCCGTAAATAAAGAAAAAAAATATTTTCATATTAATGAGAATTAAAAACCATCCTTAATTCACGGGAAAAAATCCGTCTGCTTTAATGATAATTGAAACTATCCTTAAATCACAGGAGAAGATCAGTCATAATTATGGGCGCGATTGATTCGTCCGGGGGATCACAAGCGGGGAAAGCGGGAAGGGATGGCGATCGAGGTAACTTAAATTCTCCTACAACCACATCACAAAGTGCACATGGGATAACCGGAAACCTCTCATCAAACCCATTTTAATCACATACAAATGTCCACGTTATATCAATGGTCTGCCATATCAATGGTTCGGATCAAATGTTCTATCGGCAGACTGCGCCGCACTTCAAGTTAGACAACCGAACGACTGCTACCTCGAGGAAAAGAAACACCACGTGTGTGATCTGATCTCGCTAAGCCGATCAACGCCGCCACTATGCATGCACAGCCGTCTTCGCCTAGGTATCCGCACTTCCCTAACCACTATGGTCATGCCGTCTCGAGGAGACATATAAATATAACAAAATAAGTATTTTAAAAGATGTTAAACATGTATAAAAAATATTCATGATGTATACAAAAAATATACAATGTGTACAAAGAAAGTAGACATATGCTTAAAAAGAATCAAAAAGAAATCCTAACAAAAACTTAACCAAAAACGAAAACATGAAAAGAAAAATAAACAAGAAAAAGAGAACTGATGCAAACAGTGAAAACCGTGAAGACAATAGAGAAAAAAAAAACTCGCACTAAGAGTCGCTATAGTACTGGGCTGGCCCATTAACCTTGGGCCAGAGGCGAGCCAGATGGGGAGCTAGAGCTATATCATGAGCCCTTATTTGACGCTCCTTGCGTCAAATTGGCGGCAGAACGCACAGCACGACTGGGCTGGCCCATCGAGAGGTACCGCGGGACGTAAAAAGAGAGTAAAAACAAATGACTTTGCGATGTGAGATTCGACCACGAGACAAGCCGCTTGGCGATTGTGAGCTCATAGCCACTCCACCAAATAACTTATCTGGTTTGTACAGCAGCGCGCATCCTAAAGAATAAGTACTAGCATCGAACCGGGCTGCCCACTGTAGCATATTTGAATCAGTTAATGTAACGAACTAGAATTAGTTATTGCAGTGATAGTTTTTTTTAAAAAAATTGTACTTCTTTTGAAGTGTATAGTTTGAAAATGTGCAAACAGTTTTTGAATTTCAGAACATTTTTTGGCAAAAGGAACATTTTTTTTGAATATGTGTACAAACAATGAAATTCTGAAAGAAAAAAATTGAAACCACGAACATTTTTTGAATTCTTTAACAAATATTTGAAAAAAAAAACAAACTTTTCATGTATTCCGAACAAAAAATTATAACTACGAACACTTTTAGAATTTACGAACAAAAATTGAAAAATGGCACCTTTCAGCAAATTCCAAACAAAAAATTGGAATCACAATCATTTCTAAATTTGCTGACCAAAATTGCAAATCATGAATTTTTTGAATTGTCATTTTCTAAATAACATGATTTTTTTGAATTTGTGAGCAATTTTTGAAAATAGAATATTTGTTTAAACTCTTGTACATTTTTTTCAAGTTGTGAACAAATTTTTAAAACATGAACCCTTTATTGAAAGTCCTTCACAGTTTTTTAAACATGAACATTTTTTGAATGCCCGAACAAATTTTGATAAGAGGAACTTTTTTCTGAAAATCTGAACAAAATTTCAAATTTTTGAACAAAAAAGAGAATAAAGGTAAATTTGAAAAAGGCAAAAAGGAAAAAAGAAACAGAAAAGGAGCATTTTTTATAAAATGTGAAAATTTTGAACAAAAAAATCCAAACACTTTTTGTTAAACAAGAACATTTTTCGAAATGCCCAAATAATTTCAAAAAATGCGAATATTTTTTGAATTTATGAACAAATTTTTGAAAGACAAACCTTTTCTAAAATTTTGAACGTTTTTTAGAAACACGAACAAATTTTGAAATTTCCAAACAATTTTCAAACCACAAAACAAAAAAAGAAAACAAAAAAAGGAAAAGGAACAAGAAAAAGAAACAGAAAACGGAAAACAGAAAAAAAAAGGAATGAAACAGAAAGACAGAAGAAAACCAAAAAACTGCTATAAAAATAAAAAACCGGTTCAGGGAACCTTGTGGAAGGTTCCCCAAAGCGGCTGCATCGCTGTGTGGAAGTGGGCCGACCCAATACTCGCGCTTGGGGGACTGACTGTGCGAATGCTCGACATTTTGACGCAGTTAGCGTTAAATAGGATTTTCCACAACCAACATATACTATTCTCTCGCCTGGAGCACTTTCTGGTCGTTGCAATCTTTTGCTTGATTTTTTTTCTGTTTTTATATTTCTTTCTCTTTTTTCTTTGGTTTTCTTTTTTTTTCGTTTTTACCAGTATTCTCGGTTTGGCATTGTCTCACTGAATTGCATTGGTTCCTTTGGTTTTTCTATTTCTTTCTTTGGTTTTATTTGCTTCTTTCTTGGGTTTTATTCGGGTTTCTTCATTTTTCAATATGTTGCACTGTTTTAGAACGGTTTCTAGGGTTTCTGTGTTTCCTTTTTTATTATTTATTTTTCCTTTTCTCTTCAGCTTTCTTTGTTTCATTCCTGTTTTATTTATTTTTTACCATTATCATATACAGTGGGAAACATTTTTTATACACGTTTATCATTTTGTTCAAATACATTATTAACATTTTTAAAAATATATATGTTTTCAGGACTACTTTTTTCATATAGATTCTGCCTTTTTGTATATCGAAAAAACATTTTGCATACTCATTTAACATTTTTCAGATATATGTTTTGATCTCTACTTTTTCACATAATTTACATTTTTCTGTATACACAGGAAACAATTTTATTACACAATAATATTTGATTAACATATTTTCAGATATATGTTTTGATGTCTACTTATTTTTCATACACATTGTACATTTTTGTATACATAAAAAATATTTTATATACATGTTTAACATTTTTCAAGTGTAGCATTGATATTTTTATGAAATATACGTGTTGATCTCTACCTTTTTATCCATAGTCTATATTTTTTGAACATACATTGTACTTTTTTCCATACAACTGGAATTTTTTCTCTACATGTATAATATTGTTTTCCTAAATGTTTTTTAATATCTACTTTTTTTCCCATGCACATTGTACACTTTTTATACGTCAGGAACATTTTTTTGTTTATGCTTAACATTTCCTAACTACATGATTAACATTTTTCCATATATATATATATATATATATATATATATATATATATATATATATATATATATATATATATATATATATATATGTGTGTGTATATATATATATATATATGTTTTGAAGTCTATTTTTGTAATATTTGTACATTTTTCGTATACATTTGAAACAATTTTTGTATACACATTAAATAAAAATCAAATGCTTGATTAACTTTTTTGCAATACTTGACTAATTTTTTAAAATTCTTGATTAATATTTTTTAAATACATGAAAAAAACTTTTATACACATTATATATTTTTGTATTTTTTGTCTACATGATTAATATTTACTATACACATTTAACATATTTCAAATGCTTGATTAATATTTTTTCAGAAAATTTATTTAAAGTATTTTTAATATATATGTAGAATATTTTCAGATATAAATAAAAATAAAAAGAGAGCAAAAAATAAAAAAAATAAACGTGAAAATAAACAGGAAGAAACAAAGCTGTTGGATGTAGCCTCTAGCATGTCGTGCGCTGGGCCGGCCCTGTATCTCTCGTGGGCAGGCCCTGCGTCATCTAGAAAATATATATTTTTTCGATATGCATGTCCTTTAAACTCCAGCTCTAACTTTGACATTTTATATATTAAAATTAATAATGTACAGATTGTGAATATAAAATTATTTTACCTGGTTAAAAATTTAAAAATTCTATTTAGAGTGTAACCTTAATCAACATCGCATGATCCGTCTTTTTTCCGCACATGTGTAAATTTGGATTGAGGATCAACACCTGAGCAAAATCAGATTGGACACAAAAGAACCATCTATAACCTCGCAGGGAAAAAAATCCTATTTCTCATCTTATGCAGAGAAAGGAAGAGAGACACCTTAGGTCATCTCTAACACCGATCCCCATACTGAACACCGTATCCGTCCGTGGACTGGGGGACCAATTAACGGACACGGATATGGAAGCCGGCCATGCAACCACAGCCGCAAATGTTTGGTGACATCTTGAACGGAATTTAACGGAAATAAACAAATCTGATGCACATTTAAATAAAGAACGTGAACATCTGATCTTATGTAAAAATCATCGAAGTATGAAACAATTCATCTGGGTAGTTTAAATATGCATTAAATTTGTTTATTTTTATTGAATTTTAAGTGAAATGCAACACATATGCGGTTAGGGCATGTCCAACGCTAACCCACAAAATGGACATCGCATTCGTCCACGGACAGGTGGGACCAGTCCGCGGACACAGATGCGGAAGCCGGGCATCCGAAGCTATTCACATACATTTGGCCCCAAATATTTTTTAAGTTCGCACACTCAAAAGCCACATATATAGTCTAGAATAGTTCAAATGTTCAAATGCAACAATACTTATAATGTAAAAAAGTTTAAATATTACAATCCAACATTGTTGTCCCCTTTAACTGCCCACAGATGCTCAATCAAATCTTCCTCTAGTTGCCTGTGAGTTGTTCAGTGCCGAATTTGTGGACGCACTTGAACAAACTCTTCAAATATGCTCAGATTTTGGCCTGTAAGTTTGGTAAGATCACCCATGTTCTCAAATCCAAGAGTTGCGGCGGCATCCTCACCTGTAAAATGGCCACACGCCCTGTTTCAGTTGAGCACTCGATGACCTTTGACCGATCCCTTGAAATTGAGAACATGCTCCTCTGCATGCTCAATGTCTGTAAGGACCGCCTGCATCATGATTGTCTCATCCGTGTAGTCCTCCTCGTCGGGCGACTCAACATAATGCGTGTAGATGTACTCCATATCTGAATTCGTTGCTTCAAAGAAGGAGGGACAGAAAAATTTGCACGGGCATTTCACCGAACAGTTGTTGAGCATGGTGAGTATCGTAGAAGCAGATAGTACCTACGCGGCGGGCGGAGGAGAGGTGTGGAACGGGGTGGAGGAGAAGCGGCATAGAGCCCGGGTGTACCGTTGGAGGTGAGGGACTCATCGAGTTCAATAGGGATGTGGCGGGGCGACCGGGTGGTGAAGCGGCGGCGAAGGCAAGAGAGCAAAACGAAAGGAGAGAAAATGGGAGGATGGAGGCGCGGGGTCCGGGAGTGGTTTTGGGTGGGCCAGGGGTGTCCGGATCCTACATAGCTGTTGTCCGGACTCCCGCAAAGCCCCTAACCCTCACCCACGTGTGCACGTTTTTCTCGGGTTACACGAAAATGTGTGTCTAGACCGCTCGGCGGACCGATACATACCCGCGTTGGATGGCTAAACACATCCATACCGTGCAGGCGGTCTGAGGATGCGCTTTGAAGATGCCTTTAACTTTGAATGACCGGATCCTACATCAGTGTTTGCAGACTCGTCCTTTAGTCCATGGACGAATACAGTGTCCGCTTTGTGGATCAGGGTTGAAGATGCCCTAACCTCCAAGCGCCCGCGGTCACTGGCGGAGCTATGGCAAGGCCAAATGGTCCATGGCCCATTTACATTTTGAAATTTGTAGTACACTATTTTTACTGTCTGCGTCCTTAATTAATGGTTTCGCCAACACACAAATCAAGACATCCACCAAAAAGTCTAGGCAACCGGCTTCCCCAAGATCAATCAACTAGAAAGAGGTCCACGCAAACCCGACCATTGTCTCAGTTTCGTTCCCGCTGTCTCCGGTTTTACCGGACACGGATCTCACTCGATTCAGTGCACTCTGACCTTGCAGTACTACTACTCTGTTCTGAAACACACATTGTTCGCACCATGATCATGTTGGTAAATCAGGTCACATGCTCGCATCAGAGCACTCAGCCTCCATCATCAAGCAGCAGCGTTGCAGTAAGCTCGTGCCGGCAACCAGCACCAACTTCATTACTCGGAGCGGTGCAGCCAGAAGGGAGAAAACGGATCGCATGCCAGGTCTGGAAAGGAAGAAGACGAAAAGGAAGAAAAAGTGGCCACGCGCGTGGGAGCAGCGGCTGCAACGGTCACTATTTTTACCTGCCCCCGCCACTCATCACTGCCGCGCCCACCCGCCACCAGTCACCGGCTCAGCTCGTCTGCATCTCGACACGCTGCGGCACTAATCGATTGAACTCACTCAGTTTATTACTCCCAAGGAGGAGCGTACTGCTACAAAGAAAATATTCGCTGAAACCGGAGCTTCCACGAGCTTCTCCATTTTGTACACGACCCGTACTCGGCTGTGGAGTAAGTACGTACTCCGTTGATGGGGAAGAAGAGGGCGGTGGCCGCGACGACGAGCACGCCGGTCTTCCCGTTCCCGGCGGCCGCCGGCGAGACGGAGCCGCCGCACCACTTCAGCGACTACGGCTTCGACCCCCAGCTCCTCCGCTTCTCCCAGCTGGTCAGTCTCCTCTTAGTTAGTCAGTCCCGCGTCAATTTCTCAGTTTCCTAATTAACAACCGTTGAAACTCGCTCTGCTCCTTCAATCTCTCAGCCCGACGCGAAGCGTCACCAGCAGCAGCAGCCGCCGCCGCAGCTAGAGCACGCGCGGTTCAAGCTCCAGAAGCCCATCTCCAAGAAGCACCAGCACGCGCAGCACAATGGCAAGCAGCGCCGCCGCGGGTGGTGGAGCTCCGCGGCCTCTGCGGCGCTCCTCTTCTTCAAGCGCCCCTCGTCCAAGTCCAGCCCCGCCGCTCGGGCTGCCGGCACAGCCGCGTCGTCCTCCTGCGGTGCTGCTGCTGCGTTCGCCCCCCGGCCACTCTACTTCGCCGATGACGGAGGCGACGACGACTCCACGGGGTGCACGTGCTGGTCGCCGGCCGTGCGGTCCGGTCACCTGGCCGCCGCCGAGCTAGGCATTTCCTCGGTCCGAGTTCCGTATGTTAGTCTCAGGGACGTCAATCTCCGTGGTGGCGCCGGAGGAACTGGAGGGGCTGCTCCGGCGATGCCTATCTACCTCGTGACGTGAAGCTCTCCCGCCTGTCGATCGACTGCTGGTGACTGCTCCTCTACTCTTGGGCCACGTGACAGCCTTTGAGAGGTGTATTTCTTGTTCGTTTTTTAGAACTTGGACCACATGTCAGTCAAAAATTCCCAGTAAGGCCGTGCTTGGTACTAGGGTTTTTGAGGGGATTGATGGGGATAATCCTCACAGAGATTAGGTGAAACTCCAACCTTCACCCAATCCTTTTAAATCCTCATTTATCATCAATCCACTAGGTAGGGGTAGTGTATTGGATATTGAGAAAAATGCACTAGAGTTTCGGGATTTGTGAGGAAATATGAGGATGAAGCATGTCAAATACATTAGTACCAAAAATGATGTTTTGAGATATGTGGGGATTTGGAAGTTTAACCGGGATAATCCCCACCAATTTCCTAAAAAACACTAGTACCAAATAAGGCCTAAGGCTTTGTTCGGTTTGAGGTGAATTTGAAGCGGATTGACAAGGATTGAGGTAGATTAAATCCCCCACACTCCCTTCCAATCCCCTTGGAAGGAGGATTAACCGAACAAGGCCTAATGTGAATTGGCGATGACCGAGATAAACTATCAAACTGTCAAAGTACATGTAACTGTTCGCCTATCTTCTTTGCAATGTCAGGTTTTTTCTTATCTTTTATTTTTCTTTCCCTTAGAAAAGACATCCAGCAAGCATCCCTGTTGTTTTATTTGTTACTGTTCCCTCCGTTAAAATATACGAGGCGCCATGGGTTTTCAGCTTTCATAAATTTGACAAAAAATAAGTTCGAAAAACATAACCAGCGAACGTCAGATATTAGACCCTCTCAACAGACGCCCTTTAGATTCCTTGCACGAATCTTGGCACAGCTGTAGCAACCATGCCACAATTTAGAAGCAACGTTCGTTGTAACCGCTGAGCCCGTGAATGTTTCCTCGTCATTTCTCCTTATCCACTCCCACCCTCACCCGTTGAGGCTGCTCGACCTTGCCGGAGTTGGGGGAGTCAGTCGTGTGTTGTGCTGGAATTAGGTCTATTTTGGGCCAGCCTAATAGCCATTTTCAGAATTCCTAATAAATCTTAAAGGCCCATTTAACCTATTCAGCAAAACAAAAGGTGGGACTAAAGTTTAGTCTCATACTGCTCACCTAGTAGGAGTTGGATCTCCTCACAAGGGAGGTTGTTTTCCCACATGTATGAGCATGATAGCAAGAGAGCACGCGTGCTCCTCCCCCGACGCCCGTCTCGCCACGCCTCATCACGACGCGTCACGGGTTGCGGAATGGGCCGAGTCATTGTCTAAATTTGTTGTAGTGAAGATTGAATACGAACACTACACTCTTTAGTAGTTGCTTGTTCATTTCGTCTCCCTCTTTTTCTTCACCTCCCGCTGCTGCATGTTCGCCTCCTTTTCCTGTGCCTATAAATGAGAGGTCACTCCTCTCCAGAGAGACACACCAGAATATCACCTTCCTCATGCCACCGAGTTCCAAGCTTTCAGTTGCTGCTAGGTTCTTCCCCATCCCGGCTTGCGCCAACGCTACTTCGAGTCCTATACGGGAGAAGGGTGAGATGGTTTTTGGGGATTGCTCTGTGTGACTACTGACCTATTCATCATGGACGCCGACGACCACTTCCCCAACGACGACTTCTTCCCCGGCGTCGACAACCTCTTCAACTACATGGGCTAACGCCAACGCCAATCCCAATGCCACTATCGCGGCTTAGTACGTGTTCATGTTCTTTTTGTTCGACATCCTGCTAGAGTTGTTCTTCCTTCTGTCATAGATATGTTATATTCATATTCACTACTTCAAATGCTATTTGCATGCTCTCTGTCAGATTGCATGACTTGTCTTATCTCTGTTATGATAGTCATGTTTTACTTATTGTTTCTGTTAATAAAATCATACATTAAATTGCTCATATTTTCAACAATCCAAAATCCTTATTATAAGCAATTTAACCCGAGTGGTTTTGCTGAGGCCTCCTATGTTTGAGGGTGTGCACTATAAAAGGTGGCGTGTGAGAGCCGTTCTATGGTTTCAAACCATGAGCTACTATGACGCTACTCTTGGCATACCTCTTAGCAAACCTGAAAGAGATCTTGATCCTCAACAGGAACAAGCCTTTCAGAAAATTGATACCCTGTTTAAGGATGCTCTATTGAGTGTTCTTTGTGAGAACATAGTGAAGGAAATATGCCCAGAGGCAATAATAAAGTTGTTATTTTATATTTTCTTATTCATGATAAAGGTTTATTACTCATGCTAGAATTGTATTAATCGGAAACCTTAATACATGTGTGAATACATAAACAAACACCATGTCCTTAGTGAGCCTCTACTAGACTAGCTCGCTGATCAAAGATGGTTAAGGTTTCCTAACCATGGACATGAGTTGTCATTTGATAACTGAATCACATCATTAAGAGAATGATGTGATGGACAAGACCCATCCATTAGCTTAGCATAATGATCGTTCAGTTTTATTGTTATTGCTTTCTTCATGTCAAATACATATTCCTTCGACTATGAGATTATGCAACTCCCGGATACCGGAGGAATGCCTTGTGTGCTATCAAACGTCACAACGTAACTGGGTGATTATAAAGATACTCTACAGATATCTCCAAAGGTGTTTGTTGAGTTGGCATAGATCAAGATTAGGATTTGTCACTCTGAGTATCAGAGAGGTATCTCTGGGCCATCTCGGTAATACACATCATAAGTTTGCAAGCAAACGACTAAGGAGTTAGTGACGAGGTGATGTATTACGGAACAAGTAAAGAGACTTGCCGGTAACGAGATTGAACTAGGTATGAAGATACCAACGATCGAATCTCGGGCAAGTAACATACCGACAAACAAAGGGAATAACGTATGTTGTCATAACGGTTCGACCGATAAAGATCTTCATAGAAAATGTAGGAGCCAATATCGGCATCCAGGTTTCGCTATTGGTTACTGACCGGAGAGGTGTCTCGGTCATGTCTACATAGTTCTCGAACCCGTAGGGTCCGCACGCTTAACGTTCGATGACGATATTGTATTATATGAGTTATGTGATTTGGTGATCGAATGTTGTTTGGAGTTCCGGATGAGATCACAAACATGACGAGGAGTCTCAAAATGGTCGAGAGGTTGTGGCGTGCACTGCTGGTCGGGACAGTAGGCCTCTTGATACGTCTCCAACGTATCTATATTTTTGATTGTTCCATGCTATTATATTATCTGTTTTGGATGTTTTATATGCATTAATATGCTATTTTATATTATTTTTGGGACTAACCTATTAACCTAGAGTCCACTGCCAGTTTCTATTTTTCCCTTGTTTTTTAGTTTTGCAGAAAAGGAATATCAAACGGGGTCCAAACAAGCTAAAAATTTACGATGATTTTTTATGGACCAGAAGAAGCCCATGGAGCACAAGAGTTGGGCCAGAAAAGTCTCGAGGCAACGGCAAGGGTGGAGGGTGCGCCCCCCTAGGGCCGTCCCCTGTCTTGTCACTGCCTCGTGGACCCTCCTGACGTGAAACCGACGCCAAAAAATCCTATAAATCCTGAAACCCCGAAAAAGGAACCTGGATCGGGAGTTCCGCTGTCGCAAACCTCTGTAGCCATGAAAAACCAATCGGGAGCCCGTTCCGGCATCCTGCCGGAGGGGGAAACCATCACCGGTAGCCATCTTCATCATCCCGGCGGTCTTCATGACGAGGAGGGAGTAGTTAATCATCGAGGCTGAGGGTACGTATCAGTAGCTATGTGTTTGATCTCTCTCTCTCTCTCTCTCGTGTTCTTGATTTGGCACGATCTTGATGTACCACGAGTTTTGTTATTATAGTTTGGATCATATGGTGTTTCTCCTCCTCTATCTTCTTATGATGAATTAAGTTTTACCTTTGAGGTTTCATTATTATCGGATTGAACACTATTATGGATTTGAGAACACTTGATGTATGTCTTGCGTGGGATACCCGTGGTGACAATGGGGTGTTCTATTGATTCACTTGATGTATGTTTTGGCACTCAACTCGCGGATTCCCGAGGTGACATTAGGGTAATCTATGCATAGGGGTTGATGCACGTTTTCATCCTTGTTTCTCCAGTAGGAATCTTGGGGCACTCTTTGAGGTTCTTTGTGTTGGATTGAATATTATGAATCAGAAGTTGTTTGATGCATATCGTTTAATTGACCCACAGATACTAGTGGTGACATTGGAGTATCTAGGTGACATTTAGGGTTCATTGATTTGTATCATATGGTGTTATTTTACTATGAACTCTAGGGCTGTTTGTGACACTTATAGAAATAGCTCAATGGATTGATCGAAAAGAATAACTTTGAGGTGGTTTCGTACGCTACAAGCAATTTCATCTTATGTTCTCCGTGATAGGAACTTTGGAGTGACTTTTGTCACACGTTGAGGGATTTCAATATGATCTAATTATGTTATCATTGTTGAGAGAACTTGCACTAGTGAAATTATGAACCCTAGGCCTTGTTTTCAAGCATTGCAATACCGTTTTCGCTCACTTTTACTACTTGCTACCTTGCTGTTTTTATATTTTTAGATTACAAAAACCTATATCTACCATCCATATTACACTTGTATCACCATCTCTTCGCCGAACTAGTGCACCTATACAATTTACCATTGTATTCGGTGTGTTGAGGACACAAGAGACCCTTTGTTATTTGGTTGCAGGGTTGTTTGAGAGAGATCATCTTCATCCTACGCCTCCCATGAATTAATAAACCTTAGATCATCCACTTGAGGGAAATTTTCTACTGTCCTACAAAACTCTGCGCTTGGAGGCCCAACACGAGTCTATAAGAAGAAGATTGCATAGTAGACATCACCTTTGAAACCCCACCACTTCGAGTCCTATACGGGAGATGGGTGATAAGGTTTTTGGGGAGCTCTTTGTGTGACTACTGACCTCTTCATCACGGACAACATGAATAAACCGGCCCCGCCACTTCTAGGAATCTTCTAGGCTCTACTGCAGGTGGTACATTTTTGGGGATGACTCTTGGAGAGGCAACTAAGCTTCTCGATGACATGATCGCAAACTATTCCCAGTGGCACACCGAGCGAGCTCCAACTGGTAAGAAAGTAAATTCTGTCAAGGAAATTTCCTCTCTCAGTGAAAAGGTTGATATGATTATGTCCTTGCTTACTACTAAACAAACTTCTATGGATCCAAATGATATGTGATTGTCTACTTTGATTGAGCAAAATAAAGATAATGTTGATGTGAAATTTATTTCTAGAAGTAATTTCAACAACAATGCTTACAGATGAAATTTTGGTAATAATCCTAGGCCATATCCTAGTAAATTCTTCAAATGCTTATGGTAATTCTTATGGAAATTTCTATAATAATAATAATAGAATGCATACTGGTATGAGGTTTCCCTCGGAGCTGCCTCGAGCGAAGGATCGATCACGCTGCCTTAACGACACCTTCAAAAAGGAAGCGAATGCTCATGGACATCACCATCGTCTGCCTCGGCCACAGCCAGGAGCAAGGCCCTAGCACAACACTACGACACCGCCCCCTCGATCCAATACTGGCTCAACCATCATACCATCCTCTGCTCGACGCCTGCCATCTCCACACGCCCGACGAACGTCGTAGCCACCTCCATATTTGGGCGTCGCGGCCCGAATCCTCCTCACGCCAGTCGTCGCCCACCACTAGCCACACCACCACACCACCTCCACCGCCCCACAACCGCCGCCGCTAGGATGAGTACACAAGCCAGGTGCACCATCACTAGCACCGTGACCACCATCTCACACAGCCCGCCTCTGTCCCACATCTGGACTGCCCGAGCACAAGGTGCACGAGCACCACCATGCGCACCACAACCTATAGCTGAGGGAGTCCTGGACTAAGGGTTCCTCGGGCGTCCGACCTATTGGATATGGGACGGACTGTTGGGCCATGAAGATACAAAGACCGAAGACTCTACCTGTGTCCGGATGGGACTCTCCTTGGTGTGGAGGGCAAGCTTGGCGACCAACTATGAAGATTGCTTTCTCTGTAATCGACCTTGTGTAAACCTAGATCCCTCCTATGTCTATATAAACCAGAGGGCTAGGTCTGTAGATGGACCACCGAATAATCATAGCCAGGTCAGACCTTTAGGGTTTAGCCATTACGACCTCGTGGTAGATCAACTCTTGTAATACTCATATTCATCAAGATCAATCAAGCAGGAAGTAGGGTATTACCTCCATAGAGAGGGCCCGAACCTGGGTAAACATTGTGTCCCCCGTCTCCTGTTACCATCGATCCTAGACGCACAGTTCAGGACCCCCTACCCGAGATTCGCCGGTTTTGACACCGACATTGGTGCTTTCATTGATAGTTCCATTGTGCCATCCTCAAAAGGTTGATGGCTCCCTCAATCATCTACAACGATGTTGTCCAAGGAGAAGTCTTCCTCCCCGGACAGATCTTCGTGTTCGGCGGCTTCGCACTGCGGGCCAACTCGCTTGGCCATCTGGAGAAGATCGAAAGCTACGCCCCTGGCCACCAGGTCAGATTCAGAAGCTTGATCTACGTCAGAGATATTCGTGGAGACTTGATCTTTGGCAGATTCGAGACCACGACAGTCGCTCCCAGCCACCATGATGAACATGACTTAGATCTGTCATCGGGCCATGCCCAGGAAATTGCACCTGAAACCGCTCCGGCCTTAGATTCGGAGCAGGTCGCGCCATCCGAGGACAGGAAGCTCAACCCCGTCACGGAAGCCGCGGACCCCACGGCGTTGGAGCTGCACACAGACTTAACTTCAACTAACATCTGTGTCACCAGAGCTACGAACTCGTTTCCGGTTATAAGTTCCAAACTATGTGCATCCGCGCATGTCGAGCATGATCGGTCATCGATCGCCGAATTCAGCGTCGCGAACATCTTTCGGCACTCGCCCCTGGGCGACGTGTTAAACTCGTTAAGAGCACTATCTGTAGTGGGAGGCTCACAACCGGATTGTGTCCGGCTCGAACCGGAGGCTGCTGATGGAGAATTTCAATTCCCATCCATCGCCCACTTCATAGCCACTATCGAAGACTTAACTGACATGCTTGATTACAGCTCCGATGACATCGACGGTATGGACGACGATGCCGGAGAAGAAGAGGCCCAGAACCCGTCGTTCACCGGACACTGGACGACCACTTCATCGTATGATGTATACATGGTGGATGCACCAAAGGAGAATAGCGGCGATGACAAGGAAGATCCAGCTGAGGATAAACCTTCCGAGATATAATCAAAGCACTGGCGTCAGCGGTGCTGCTCTAAGTCACGCCGCACTAGAGACAACAACACTGGCACAGAAGAAGACAACACTCCGGAAGGTGCCGAAGACAACGAAGACCCCGTTGACGCAGCCGCTAAACAGGATGAACAGGAGGATGGGAAAGTTAGCCCTGGTAAACAGGCCACGCACGAAGACTCGAAGGACGGTAGTTATCTTCCGCTATCCGAGGATGAGGCAAGCCTCGGCACTGAGGATTTCATCGTGCCTGAGGAACCTCTTGAGCAGGAGCGCTTCAAGTGCCAGCTAATAGCCACTGCAAGGAGCCTGAAGAAGAAGCAGCAGCAGCTTCAAGCTGACCAAGATCTACTCAACGATAAATGGACCAATGTCCTAGCAGCCGAAGAATACGGCCTCAAGCGCCCAGCCAAAAGCTACCCGAAGTGCAAATTGCTACCTCAGTTCGATGACGAGGTGCTGGAACACATACCACCATCGCACAATGCGGCTGACCGACCACCACATGGTCGGGATAAAGCGACAACTCAAGCCGAATACCAGCCCGCCCCGCCTCATCGCAAAGGCAGAGGTAAATCAGCTCACGGTCATACATATGACCTTCGACATGACCTGAATAATAAAGCAGGACATACCAGATCGATCTACGGATCGCGAGGACGTGCCCCGACACGCGACGACGGCCATCTATTCGGACATGACAAACCCAGTCATGTGCGGGCTGAAAGCCGCAGACGGACTCCATCAGAGCTACGTCGCGATACGACCCGATATAGAGGTGCCGCACACCCTCATTGCTTCACCGACGAAGTCATGGAACATGAATTCCCAGAAGGGTTCAAACCCGTGAATATAGAATCATACGATGGAACCACAGACCCCGCGATATGGATCGAAGACTTCATCCTCCATATTTATATGGCCCGCGGCGATGACCTTCATGCCATGAAATACCTCCCCCTAAAACTCAAAGGACCAGCCCGGCACTGGTTGAACAGCCTGCCCGAAAATTCCATCGGCAGCTGGGAGGACTTGGAAGAAGCCTTCCTTGATAACTTCCAAGGTACATATGTTCAACCTCCGGACGCTGATGACTTAAGCCATATAGTTCAACAGCCCGGAGAGTCCGCCAAAAAATTCTGGACTAGGTTCCTAACTAAAAAGAACCAGATCATCGACTGTCCGGATGCTGAAGCCCTAGCAGCCTTTAAACACAGCATCCGCGACGAATGGCTCGCCCGTCACCTCGGCCAAGAGAAACCAAAGTTCATGGCGGGCCTCACGGCACTCATGACCCGCTTTTGTGCGGGCGAGGATAGTTGGCTGGCCCATAGAAAAAACAATGCAAGCAATGCCAGCACCCTTGAAGCTAAAAATAGCAACGACAAGTCTCAACGCAATAGATACAAGCGTCAAAACAACAATGACAACACTGAGGATACGACGGTCAATGCCGGATTCAGTGGCTCTAAGTCCGGTCAGCGGGAAAAGCCGTTCAAAAAGAACAATTCCGGCCCATCTAGCTTGGACTGCATACTTGATCGTCTGTGCCATATTCATGGCACCCCAGACAAACCACCCAATCATACCAATAGAGATTGTTGGGTTTTTAAACAGGCCGGCAAGTTAAACACCGAAAACAAGGATAAGGGATCGCAAAGCGAAGACGACGACGAGGAGCCCCGGCCGCCGAACACAGGGGGTAGAAGAAGTTTCCCCCTCAGGTCAAAACGGTGAACATGATATACGCTACCCACATCCCCAAGAGGGAGCGCAAGCGCGCGCTTAGGGACGTCTACACGATAGAGCGAGTCACCCCAAAATTTAATCCATGGTCGTCATGCCCGATCACTTTTGATCGCGGGATCATCCGACTAGTATTCGTCACGGCAGTTCAGCCGCACTAGTCCTGGACCCAATAATTGATGAGTTCCACCTAACGTGAGTCCTGATGAACGGTGGCAGCAGCCTTAATTTGCTCTATCAGGATACAATGCGCAAAATGGGCATGAACCCATCGCGGATCAAGCCCACAAAGACTACCTTTAAAGGAGTCATACCGGGCGTGGAGGCCTACTGCACGGGCTTAATCACACTAGAGGTTGTCTTCGGATCTCCGGACAACTTCCGAAGCAAGGAGTTAATCTTCGACATCGTCCCCTTTCGCAGTGGCTAGCACGCACTGCTCAGACGAACCGCATTTGCTCGATTCAATGCGGTGCCACACTACGCTTATCTCAAGCTCAATATGCCTGGACCATGCGGTGTCATAACAGTCAATGGAAACACGAAACGCTCCCTCCGCACCGAGGAGCACATTGCTGCCTTAGTGGCAGAGGTACAGGGTGGCCTTTTCAGGCAGAAACTCAATTCAGCGGCCGACCCCCCGGACACTGTCAAGAGAGTCTGAACTATTCCGTAGAAGGACAGCTCGGCTCGTCAGGAGCTCGACTAGCAATTTAGCCTCCGTCCCAGTCCTGACCAAGTGGCGGCAACTGTACCGTGCGTACATAATTACGCACTAAAAATACCATGGGCACGGGCGGAGGCATAACCAGCTTGTGTTCCGCAATACGGCTCGACCGCTCCGGACACACCTAATTTCACTATTTCCTTTTTTCACAGGCCCTTTCTGATGGCTTGACCATCTATTCTTTTCGAAGGATAAAAATACCAAGGCGACAAGAAGCATAGACGTATTGGGGAATCTTTAGGTGGTCTCTTTAACAACCCCTCTACCTATTTTCAGGACCCACACGCAGCTCTCTCTTGGTTAAGGCATAGTAAATAGCCTTATGCTTATCGCACTACTTGTATAAATGCGCTTTAACACAACAATGACATTATAATAGAAGCAGGTTGTGGCCCAAATTTTTACGGCTCCAGCTCACCACTTGTTCTTCTTTTTCTTCCTTCTTATCTTTTCTTTTTCTGCTAACTCTAACAGATAACACCCGTACACTCTGGTACGTTTCAATTTGCCAGGGGCTTCATAGCGCCCACAACATGGCAACAAAAGTCCGAACACTTTCACAGTACAGTTTGGCACCCCGAATTTAGCACTATATGCATTGGCTCTGAATCATGTCTTTGGTCAATAGCTGGGTTGCCCGGCTCCTGTGCTTACTACCTTACGTTCCGTTGTATCGGCTAGGGTAGTAAAGGGAGAACTACTGCGATTGTGCCCTGATTTATCCAAGTGAGAACCTCGGTAGAGAAAAGCCGAAAACTGACTGTCATGATGCGGCGAGAGCTGGTCAGCTCTTCGGAGGTCTTAAAATCCTTAGAGATTTTTTCCGCATTACGCGAAGGATTGGTACTTACCCGATCAAGTGTTTATAGCATCCTAGTCCGGATACTAGGGGCTGCGCCTATATTTCTATTTGTCAAACTCCTATGGCTAAGTGAGAGTGCTAATGCCGCATAGTCCGGTTGCCCGGTTCGTCGCGCTAAACACCTCCTTCAAGGACCAAACAATTGGATCAAGAGTGTTTAGATTACATCCCGAACACCCCTGTTTTTCTACGTGGGGGCAGAATCCGACGACTGGCCAACTCTCAGATTTCACATAACACGGCCGCACAGGAGGAGAATTTTTTTAACTAAACATGATATTACATAAAAATTTTGTTTCAACATACGGGGCAAAGATGTAGGAAATATGCCCTAGAGGCAATAATAAAGTTGTTATTTATATTTCCTTATATCATGATAAATGTTTATTATTCATGCTAGAATTGTATTAACCGGAAACTTAGTACATGTGTGAATACATAGAGAAACAAAGTGTCACTAGTATGCCTCTACTTGACTAGCTCGTTGAATCAAAGATGATTAAGTTTCCTAGCCATAGACATGAGTTGTCATTTGATTAACAGGATCACATCATTAGGGAATGATGTAATTGACTTGACCCATTCGTTAGCTTAGCATGATGATCGTTTAATTTGTTGATATTGCTTTCTTCATGACTTATACATGTTCCTATGACTATGAGATTATGCAACTCCCGAATACCGAAGGAACACTTTGTGTGCTACCAAACGTCACAACGTAACTGGGTGATTATAAAGGTGCTCTACAGGTGTCTCCGATGGTACTTGTTGAGTTGGCATAGATCAAGATTAGGATTTTTCACTCCGATTGTCGGAGAGGTATCTCTGGGCCCTCTCGGTAATGCACATCAATATAAGACTTGCAAGCAATGTAACTAATGAGTTAGTTGTGGGATGATGCATTACGGAACGAGTAAATAGACTTGCCAGTAACGAGATTGAACTAGGTATTGAGATACCGACGATCGAATATTGGGCAAGTAACATACCGATGACAAAGGGAACAACCTATGTTGTTATGTGGTTTGACCGATAAAGATCTTCGTAGAATATGTAGGAACCAATATGAGCATCCAGGTTCTGCTATTGGTTATTGACCAGAGACGAGTCTCGGTCATGTCTACATAGTTCTCGAACCCGTAGGGTCCGCACGCTTAACGTTCGGTGACGATCGGTATTATGAGTTTATGTGTTTTGATGTACCGAAGGTATTTCAGAGTCCCGGATGAGATTGGGGACATGACGAGGAGTCTCGAAATGGTCGAGATGTAAAGATCGATATATTAGACGACTATATTCGGACATCGGAAAGGTTCCGAGTGATTCGGGTCTTTTTTGGAGTACCGGAGAGTTACGGGAATTCGCCGTGGAGTATATGGGCCTTATTGGGCTTTAGGGGAAAGAGAGAGAGGAGGTTGCGTGCCCCCCAAGGCCTAGTCCGAATTTGACTAGGGGAGGGGCGGCGCCCCCTCCTTCCATCTATTCTCTTTTCCCTTTTCTTCTCTCCTACTCCTACTACATGGAAGGGGGAATCCTACTCCCGGTGGGAGTAGGACTTCCCAGGGCGCGCCATAGGAGGGTCGACCCTCCCCCCTCCTCCACTCCTTTATATATGTGGCCAGGGGGCACCCCATAGACACACAAGTTGATCATTGATCCCTTAGCCGTGTGCGGTGCCCCCCTCCACCATAATCCACCTCGATCATATCGTAGCGGTGCTTAGGCGAAGCCCTGCGTCGGTAGCAACATCATCACCGTCATCACGCTGTCATGCTGACGAAACTCTCCCATGAAGCTCTGCTGGATCGGAGTTCGTGGGGCGTCATTGAGCTGAATGTGTGCTGAACTCGGAGGTGTCGTACGTTCAGTACTTGGATCGGTCGGACCGTGAAGACGTACGACTACATCAACTGCGTTCTCATAACTCTTCCGCTTATGGCCTACAAGGGTACGTGGACGATACTGTCCTCTCTCATTGCTATGCATCACCATGATCTTGCGTGTGCGTAGGATTTTTTTTGAAATTACCACGTTCCCCAACAGTGGCATCCGAGCCAGGTTTATGCGTAGATGTTATATGCATGAGTAGAAAACAAAGGAGTTGTGGGTGTGGGTATATACATATTGCTTGCCGTGACTAGTTTATTCTTGATTCAGCGGCATTGTTGGATGAAGCAGCCCACACCGACATTACGTGTACGCTTACGCGAGACTGGTTCTACCGACGTGCTTCGCACACAGGTGGCTAGTGGGTGTATGTTTCTCTAGCTTTAGTTGAATCTGATTCAATGAACAGGGTTATGTCTGAAGATAAAAAAGCAATCACTATACCGCATTGTGGTTTTTTGATGTGTAGGTAAGAACGGTTCTTGCTCAGCCCGTAGCAGCCACGTAAAACTTGCAACAACAAAGTAGAGGACATCTAACTTGTTTTTGCAGGGCATGTTGTGATGTGATATGGTCAAGACGTGATGAGATATAAGTTGTTGTATGAGATGATCATGTTTTGTTGAAGTTGTCGGCAATTGGCAGAAGCCTTATGGTTGTCTCTTTATTGCATAAGATGCAAGTGCCATGTAATTGCTTTACTTTATCGCTATGCGATAGCAATAGTTGCAAAAGCAATAGCTGGTGAGATGACCATGTGACGACACGTTGATAAAAGATCAAGATGATGGAGATCATGGTGTCATGCCGGTAAAAATGGAGATCATGACAGTACTTTGGAGATGAGATCAAAAGCACAAGATGATGATGGCCATATCATGTCACATATTCGGATTGCATGTGATGTTTATCTTTTATACATCTTATTTTTGCTTAGTTCGGCAATAGCATTATAAGATGATCTCTCACTAAATTTCAAGGTACAAGTGTTCTCCCTGAGTATGCATCGTTGCCAAAGTTCGTTGTGCCGAGACACCATGTGATGATCGGGTGTGATAAGCTCTACGTTCATATACAACGGGTGCAAGACAGTTTTGCACACGCAGAAATACTCAGGTTAAACTTGACGAGCCTAGCATATGCAGATATGGCCTCGGAACACTGAGACCGAAAGGTCGAGCGTGAATCATATAGTAGATATGATCAACATAGTGATGTTCACCATTGAAAACTAATCCATCTCACATGATGATCGGACATGGTTTAGTTGATATGGATCACGTGATCACTTAGATGATTAGAGGGATGTCTATCTAAGTGGGAGTTCTTAAGTAATATGATTAATTGAACTTAAATTTATCATGAACTTAGTCCTGATAGTATTTGCATATCTATGTTGTAGATCAATAGCTCGCGATGTAGCTCTCCGTTTATTTTTGATATGTTCTGAGAGAAAAACTAAGGTTAAAGATGTTAGTAGCAATGATGCGGATTGGATCCGTGATCTGAGGATTATCCTCATTGCTGCACAGAAAAATTATGTCCTTGATGCACCACTAGGTGACAGACCTATTGCAGAAGCATATGCACACGTTATGAACGTTTGACAAAGCTCGGTATGATGACTACTTAATAGTTTAGTGCACCATGCTTTACAGCTTAGAACCGGGACTTCAAAAATGTTTTGGATGCCACGGAGCATATAAGATGTTCCAAGAGCTGGAATTGGTATTTCAGACTCATGCCCGAGTCGAGAGGTTTGAGACCTCTGACAAGTACTTTGCCTAGAAGATGGAGGAGAATAGCTCAGCTAGTGAGCATGTGCTTAGAATGTCTGAGTAGTACAATCACTTGAATCAAGTGGGAGTTAATCTTCCAGATAAGATAGTGTTTGACAGAGTTCTCTAGTCACTATCACCAAGTTACTAGAACTTCGTGATGAACTATAATATGCAAGGGATAACGGAAACGATTCTCAAGCTCTTCGTGATGCTAAAATCGACGAAGGTAGAAATCAAGAAAAACATCAAGTGTTGATGGTTGACAAGACCACTAGTTTCAAGTAAAAGGGCAAGGGAAAGAAAGGGAACTTCAAGAAGAATGGCAAGCAAGTTGCCACTCCCATGAAGAAGCCTAAAGCTAGACCCAAGCCTGAAACTGAGTGCTTCTACTACAAAGGAAATGGTCACTAGAAGTGGAACTGCCCTAGATATTTGGCGGATAAGAAGGATGGCAAAGTGAACAAAGGTATATTTGATATACATGTTATTGATGTGTACTTTACTAGTGTTCATAGCAACCCCTCGGTATTTTAATACTGGTTCAGTCACTAAAGAGTACTAACTCGAAACATGAGTTGCAGCATGAACATAGACTAGTTAAGGGTGAAGTGACGATGTGTGTTGGAAGTGGTTCCAAGATTGATATGATCATCATCGCACACTCCCTATAATTTTGGGATTAATGTTAAACCTAAATAAATGTTATTTGGTATTTGCATTGAGCATGAATATGATTTGATCATTATTGCAATACGGTTATTCATTTAAGTCAAAGAATAATTGTTATTCTATTTACATGAATAAAACCTTCTATGGTCATACACTCAATATAAATGGTTTACTGAATCTCGATCGTAGTAATACACATATTCATAATATTGAAGCCAAAAGATGCAAAGTTAAAAATGATAGTGCAACTTATTTGTGGCACTGCCGTTTAGGTCATATTGCTGTAAAGCGCATGAAGAAAATCCATGCTGATGGGCTTTTGGAATCACTTGATGCTTGCGAACCATGCCTCATAGGCAAGATGACTAAGACTCCGTTCTCCAGAACAATGGAGCGAGCAACTGACTTATTGGAAATAATACATACTGATGTATGCGGTCTGATGAGTGTTGAGACTCGCGGCGGGTATTGTTATTTTCTGACCTTCACAGATGATTTGAGCAGATATGGGTATATCTACTTGATGAAACATAAGTCTGAAACATTTAAAAAGTTCAAAGAATTTCAGAGTGAAGTGGAAAATCATCATAACAAGAAAATAAAGTTTCTACGATCTGATCGCGGAGACAAATATTTGAGTTACGAGTTTGGTCTACATTTGAAACAATGCGGAATAGTTTCGCAACTCACGTCACCCGGAACACCATAGCGTAATGGCGTGTCCGAACGTCGTAATCGCATTTTATTAGATATGGTGCGATCTATGATGTTTCTTACTGATTACCGCTATCGTTTTGGGGTTATGCATTAGAGACAGTTGCATTCACGTTAAATAGGGCACCATCTAAATCCGTTGAGATGACACCATATGAACTATGGTTTGGCAAGAAACCAAAGCTGTCATTTCTTAAAGTTTGGGGTTTGCTTATGTGAAAAAGTTTCAAACTGATAAGCTCGAACCCAAATCAGAGTAGTGCGTCTTCATAGGATACCCAAAAGAAACTGTTGGGTACACCTTCTATCACAGATCCGAAGGCAAGATATTTTGTTGCTAAAAGTGGATCCTTTCTAGAGAAGAAGTTTCTCTCGAAAGAAGTGAGTGGGAGGAATGTAGAACTTGATAAGGTAATTGTACCTTCTCCCGAATTGGAAGGTAGTTCATCACAGAGATCAGTTCTAGTGATCACTACACCAATTAGTGAGGAAGCTAATGATGATGATCATGAAACTTCAGATCAAGTTACTACTGAACCACGTAGGACAACCAGAGTATGGTCCGCACCAGAGTGGTACGGTAATCCTTTCTGGAAGTCATGTTATTTGACCATGACGAACCTACGAACTATGAGGAAGCGATGATGAGCCCAGATTCCGCAAAATGGCTTGAGGCCATGAAATCTGAGATGGGATCCATGTGTGAGAACAAAGTGTGGACTTTGATTGACTTGCCCGATGATCGGTGAGTCATTAAGAATAAATGGATCTTCGAGAGGAAGACAGACGCTGATAGTAGTGTTACTGTCTACAAAGCTCGACTTGTTGCAAAAGGTTTTCGACAAGTTCAAGGGGTTGACTACGATGAGACTTTCTCACCCGTAGCGATGCTTAAGTCTGTCTGAATCATGTTAGCAGTTGCCGCATTTTATGAAATCTGGAAAATGGATGACTGCATTCCTTAGTCGATTTCTTAAAGAAGAGTTGTATATGATGCAACCAGAAGGTTTTGTCAATCCTAAAGGTGCTAACAAAGTGATCAAGCTCCAGCGATCCATCTATGGACTGGTGCAAGCATCTCGGAGTTGGAATATATGCTTTGATAAAGTGATCAAAACATATGGTGTTATACAGACTTGCGGTGAAGCCTGTATTTACAAGAAAGTGAGTGGGAGCACTACAACATTTCTGATAAGTATATGTGAATGACATATTGTTGTAGAATTTTATGGAAAGCATAAAGGAGTGTTTGAAAAGAATTTTTCAAAGAAAGACCTCGATGAAGCTGCTTACACATTGAGCATAAAGATCTATAGAGATAGATCAAGACGCTTGATAAGTTTTTTTTCAATGAGTACATACCTTGACAGGATTTTGAAGTAGTTCAAAATGGAATAGTCAAAGAAGGAGTTCTTGCCTGTGTTGCAAGGTGTGAAGTTGAGTAAAGACTCAAAACCCGACCACGGCAGAAAATAGAAAGAGAATGAAAAGTCATTCCCTATGCCTCAGTCATAGGTTCTACAAAGTATGCTATGATGTGTACCAGACCTATTGTGTACCTCACCATAAGTTTGTCAACAGGGTACAATAGTGATCCAGGAGTAGATCACTGGACAGCGGTCAAAAATATCCATAGTGGAATAAGGAAATGTTTCTCGGTTATGGAGGTGACGAAGAGTTCGTCGTAAAGAGTTACGTCGATGCAAGCTTTGACACCGATCTGGATGACTCTAAGTCTCGATCTAGATACATATTAAAAGTGGGAGCAATTAGCTAGAGTAGCTCCGTGCAAAGCATTATAGACATAGAAAATTTGCAAAATACATACGGCTCTGAATGTGGCAGGCCCGTTGACTAAATTTCTCTCACAAGCAAAACATGATCACTCTTTGGGTGTTAATCACATAGCGATCTGAACTACATTATCGACTCTAGTAAACCCTTTGGGTGTTAGTCACATGGAGATGTGAACTAATCACATAAAGATGTGAACTATTGATGTTAAATCACATGACAATGTGAACTAGATTATTGACTCTAGTGCAAGTGGGAGACTGAAGGAAATATGCCCTAGAGGCAATAATAAAGTTGTTATTTATATTTCCTTATATCATGATAAATGTTTATTATTCATGCTAGAATTGTATTAACCGGAAACTTAGTACATGTGTGAATACATAGACAAACAAAGTGTCACTAGTATGCCTCTACTTGACTAGCTCATTGAATCAAAGATGGTTAAGTTTCCTAGCCATAGGCATGAGTTGTCATTTGATTAACGGGATCACATCATTAGGGAATGATGTGATTGACTTGACCCATCCGTTAGCTTAGCACAGTGATCGTTTAGTTTGTTGCTATTGCTTTCTTCATGACTTATACATGTTCCTATGACTATGAGATTATGCAACTCCCGAATACCGGAGGAACACTTTGTGTGCTACCAAACATCACAACGTAAATGGGTGATTATAAAGGTGCTCTATAGGTGTCTCCGATGGTACTTGTTGAGTTGGCATAGATCAAGATTAGGATTTGTCACTCCGATTGTTGGAGAGGTATCTCTAGGCCCTCTCAGTAATGCACATCACTATTGTCGGAGTAAATAGCCATGGGTAGCCTAGCCGGCTTCCCCTGGCACTTCTGCAAAAACTACGAGCCAGCCCGGCTCTCAAGAATCCAAAACATAGGGCCGCCTTCCCCTAGCCGGCTGCGATCTAGGCCGGCTTTCGGAAGGCGATCCAACTTTAACCCTCATGAGAGGGCCGACTCCAAGACGCCGGCTGTGAAGAGGCCGACTCCTTCGAGCCGGCTCCCCGCAAAGCAGTCAAGACCGTACCCACAAAGTTTGCACCCACCTAACGGCGGTACGACGGGGCGTGGCTACAGAAGAGCCTGCCACCCTCGAATCCCGGGGCACGCCTGGCACAGTGCGCCGTACGGGGTAGGCATGACCCGCGTCCGGCGCTGCACTGTTGCCATGTTGACCCTGGCCTCACCCACGACGGGCCGCCAGCGCGACCCACAGGCGTGGGCCCCTTTGCGCAGAGAGACGGCCGAAGGCGGCCACGCTTCCAACCAGCCGGCCCAAGATGGAGCAGGCTCCTCGCAGCCGGCTTGCCGCCTCCTCGAAGGAGACGCCCCATTAAGGAGACAAGACGCGGTAAGGCTACAGCGATCGTCCGACAGGCGGGCGGCACTGTAACCGCGCTTACCACGATGAAGCTCACGTCAACAAGATGAAGCCACAGTGACCAGCCGCTGACCAGGCCCGGGGCATTGGGGCCCGCTTGCTGACCAAGGAGCTGGCGGCCGGCGGGACCCACCAGTCGGCGGGCCCCAGCAGCCGGCGCAGGAGCCGGCGAGCACAGTCACAGACGGCTGGGCCCCGCGCCCAGCCGGATTACCATTGTACCCCCGGGGGGTAGGCCTATATAAACCCCCCGGAGCACCCATGCAAAGGGTTGGACCCCCTGCTAGTTCTAGACACCATACAAGGAGAAGAAGCAGGCTAGCCGTGCCCTTTCTTCCTCCCCCCCCAAAAGCAGCTCAAGGAGCGTTGTGTAGCTACTTGATTCATCGAGTGAGCATGCGGAGACCCCGCAGAGCAGCAGTAGGGGTGTTATCTCCTTGGAGAGCCCCGAAGCTGGGTAAGATCCGCCGGCGTGCATGTCTTCGCCTCATCCCGCTTCCGGGCACCGGCGACGTCTTACTGGTTCCCACAAAGATAAGCCACCCGTTGGCATATGTCGCACCTACCACCCGACATTTGGCGCCCACCGTGGGGCCAGGCGCACCGTCGTCCGGAGACCTGTTCTGGACGGGAACCCTCTTCCTCCCCAGCGAGCGTAGCCAGCCCGGCACGCCCGATGGCGCTTGCCACGATGCGCTGCAAGGCGTCACCAGCATCTGCGCGGCAAGCGGCCTCGCCGATCTCCCCGACGAGACCTTCATCCCCGACGAGCTCGCCTCCGATGCGGGCACTGACTGCCTCGCCAACCTTCTCGGCCAGCTCCATGTCTCCAGCGAGCCCGCTGCGGACCTGGAGTCGGTTGGTTCCACCGACCCGATGCCTGTCGACTCCGACACGGCCTCCTACGACGCCTTCCCCACCAACGTCGCGATCTACAACGACCCGCTTCCTCGAGCCGACGGCCACGATGCTGTCGCCGCCGAAGTGATGGTTGTCGGCCACGGCGGCCCGGCCGACGAGAGCGCCCGCGACGCCTCGCGCGCGGCGGCCCACGACTTGTCCGCTCCTCTCCCGGCCGACGCCGACGACGAAGCCCTGGAAGCACGCCACCTCGCCCTCCTCGCAGAGGGCCGGAGGCTGGCCTCCGTAAGACGCCTCACTGAGGCCTACCGGCGCGAGGCTGACCGCGCCGCCTTCGGCACGCCGGCCCCGGGCGGGCCAAGCCGGGCCGGCCTTGTCAAGCAATGCGGCGCTGTCATCGCCGACACGCTCGGAGTCGACCGCCCGGTCTATGCCACTCCGCTCGAGAACTTGCGTGCCGCCCAGGCGGCCGTAGACAAGCTGGACGGCCTGGAGGCCGAAGACCTTCCCCACATGACCCGGCGCATCCAGCAGTTGATTGACGCCGCCACGCAGCGGCACGAAGCCGACGCTCGCGCGGAGAGCCTTCCCCCGCGCCGAGAGCACGGCGCGACGTCCCGGACGCCGACTACGAGCGATACCCGCGCGCGACGCGAGAAGGAGCCGGCTACCAGCCGCAGCCGGACCCGGATCTCCATCGAGCGGGACGCGGACGGTCATTCCCGAGCCATGGAGTGGCGGGGCGACCCGCCTCCGCCTCCGCCCCGTGGAGAGAGATATCCCGCCTCACCGCCAGTGGCGCACCCGACTCTCAGCGGCCGGCTGGGCCGCCGCGAAGGAATCGGCGAGAACGACGCCCGTCATCGGATCGACCGCCTGGCGCGATCCCTGGCATTGGAAGAAGAAGACGATGTCGGCCCGCCTTGCTTTGGCCCCCGCATCCGCGACGAGCCCTTTCCCAAAGGGTTCTCGCTCCCAAGAGACACGCCCAAGTACAACGGCTCCGTGAAACCGGAAGATTGGTTGATCGACTACTCCACCGCAGTTAGCATCGCCAATGGCAATCGGCGCGTCGCCGTGAAGTACGTGCCCCTCATGCTGCAGGGCACGGCGCGGACCTGGCTCAACAGCCTCAAGCCGCGTAGCATCAACAGCTGGCTAGACTTCACAGAAGCCTTCATCCGCAACTTCACCAGCACCTACAAGCGGGCTCCCAAGCCCAGACAGCTTTCCTTGTGCGTGCAAGGCCCCGCCGAGTCCACTCGCGATTACCTCACACGTTTGGCCGAGCTCCGCAACTCCTGTGAAGGGGTGCACGAGGTACAAGCCATAGAGTACTTCACAGCCGGATGCCGAGAAGGCACCCTCCTCAAGCACAAGCTCCTCTGCGACGAGCCGGCTACTCTCGACGAGCTTCTGGACATAGCGGACAAGTACGCTACCGCCGACTCCTCGATGAAGACCGAGCTTCGGGTAGACGCGTCCGGAAAGGTGCTCAACCCGGCGCCCAAGACGCCGGCTGGAGAACCCGGCCGACACCCCAACTCGAACGACAACAAGCGCAAGGGCCCCACGCCACCTCCCGCTAGCCGGCAGGTGGCCACGGTCGAGGATGCGCCGCCTGAAGAACGACCGGCGCCCAAGAAGCCCAAGGGCGGCAGGCCGGCTTGGCAGCCCGCCTTCTCCTACGAGCAAACCCTCGACGCCCCTTGCAAGTTCCACAGCGGCGCGAAGCCGTCCAACCACACGACCCGGAAGTGCAACTGGCTCGCCCGAATCTCTAAAGGCGACGGGCTCTTGCCACCTCCGCCTGCCGGCCCGCCGCCTCCGGCCGCTCGGCCCGCAGTCGGAGCCGTGCATGACGAGTTTCCTGATGAGCAAGCAACCTACGTCGTCTTCACCAGCCAGCCCGAAGACCGGCGCAGCAAACGCCGAGAGCACCAGGAAGTCAGCGTGGTCGCTGCCAACCCCGCTGGACACATGCATTGGTCAGAAAAGCCCATCAGCTGGAGCCGGGCCGACCACCCGGAGGTGATGCCGTCTCCCGGCTCTTATGCTTTGGTCCTGGAAGCCACCCTTGCAACGGACAGACGCGCCGCCCGCTTCTCTCGTGTGTTGATAGACGGCGGGAGCAGCATCAACATCTTCTATCGTGACACCCTGGAGAAGTTGAACGTCAAGACAAAACAGCTCACGCTCACTCGGACGGTGTTCCATGGCATCGTACCCGGCCTGTCCTGCGCCCCCATTGGCAAAATCAAGATTGATGTACTTTTTGGGGACAAGGAGCATTTCCGCCGGGAAGCGATCTGGTTTGAAGTGGTGGACCTGGAGAGCCCTTACCATGCATTGCTGGGTCGACCTGCCTTGGCCAAATTCATGGCGGTTCCCCACTATGCATACCTCAAGATGAAGATACCAAGCACCAAAGGCGTCATCACTGTAGCCGGCGACTACAAGAAGTCCTCCGAGTGCGCCGCGGCCAGCAGCCGGCTGGCCGAGTCCCTTGTGATCGCCGAAGAGAAGATGATGCTGGACCGAGTTGTGGCCATAGCCGGCAGGCAGTCGGCCGTGTCCCCCGACCCCAAGGAGCATGATGCTCAAGGGTCTTTTCAGCCGGCCAAGGAGACGAAGAAGATACCTCTTGACCCCGAGCGTCCAGAGAGGTTTGCCGTCATCGGGGCAAACCTGAACAGCAAATAGGAAGGCGAGCTCGCCGATTTCCTCCGTGAGAATCTGGACATCTTTGCGTGGTCCCCCAAGGACATGCCGGGTGTTCCGAGGAAATTCGCCGAGCACAAACTACATGTTCAAGAAGACGCAAAGCCAGTCAGACAACCCCTTCGCCGGCTGTCGGAGGAGAAACGCAGGATTGTAGGGGAGGAGATAGCCCGGCTCTTGGCGGCCGGCTTTATCATGGAAGTTTTCTTTCCAGAGTGGCTCGCCAACCCGGTCCTTGTGCTGAAGAAGAATAACAAGTGGCGCATGTGTATAGACTACACAAGTCTCAACAAGGCCTGCCCCAAAGATCCTTTTGCCCTGCCAAGGATAGACCAAGTGATAGACTCCACAGCCGGATGCGAGCTGTTGAGTTTTTTGGATGCTTACTCCGGATATCACCAGGTAAAGCTAGACCCGGATGACCGCCTGAAGACCGCCTTCATCACGCCGTTCGGAGCCTTCTGCTACCTGACTATGACATTCGGCTTGAGAAATGCCGGTGCCACCTTTCAGCGTTGCATGCAGAAGTGCCTCCTCAAGCAACTCGGCAGAAACGCTCACATATACGTGGACGACATCGTGGTGAAGACGGAGAAGCATGTCACCTTGCTGGAAGACCTCAAGGAAACATTTGAGAACCTGCGCCGGTTCCAAATCAAGCTCAACACTGAGAAATGCGTGTTCGGGGTCCCAGCCGGCCAGCTCCTAGGCTTCCTGGTCTCAGAACGCGGCATCGAATGCAACCCGGCGAAGATCAAGGCCATCGAGAGAATGGCGATCCCTACCAAGCTTCGAGACATTCAGAAATTCACCGGGTGCTTGGCCTCCTTGAACCGCTTCATGAGCCGGCTCGGAGAGAAAGCTCTCCCCCTCTACCGCCTCATGAAGAAGAGCACTCACTTCGAGTGGAACGACCAGGCCGACCAAGCTTTCCACGAGTTAAAGAAGATGCTGGCCACGCCACCTGTCCTCGCGGCGCCGACCGAGAAAGAGCCCATGCTCCTTTACATCGCTGCAACCAGCCGGGTGGTCAACACCGTCATCGTAGTCCAGCGCCCGAAAGAAGGCCGAGCCCAGCCGGTCCAGAGGCCGGTGTATTATTTGAGCGAGGTGCTGTCCGCCTCAAAGCAGAACTACCCGCACTACCAAAAGATGTGTTACGGCGTGTACTTCACTGCCAAGAAGCTGAAGCCCTACTTTCAAGAGCATCCCGTCACGGTCGTATGCACTGCCCCGCTAGCCGAGATCATAGGCAGCCGGGATGCATCCGGCCGGGTGGCGAAATGGGCCATCGAGCTGGCCCCATACACGATCTTCTACCAGCCCCGCACTGCCATCAAGTCCCAAGCACTGGCCGACTTCCTCGTCGACTGGGCCGAGACCCAGTACCTGCCGCCGGCTCCCGACTCCACCCATTGGCGCATGCACTTCGACGGGTCCAAGATGCGCACCGGCTTGGGAGCCAGCATCGTCCTTACCTCTCCCAAAGGCGACAAGCTCAGATACACGCTACAAATCCACTTTGCCGCCTCCAACAATGTGGCCGAGTACGAGGCGCTCATACACGGGCTCCGTCTTGCCAAAGAGCTTGGCATTCGCCGGATCCTATGTTATGGCGACTCAGACCTGGTAGTCCAGCAGTCATCCGGTGACTGGGACGCCAAGGACGCGAACATGGCGAGCTACCGTTTCCTGGTCCAACAACTCAGCGGATACTTTGAAGGATGCGAGTTCCTCCACGTACCTCGAGCCAACAACGAGCCAGCCGATGCCCTGGCTCGAATAGGCTCCACCCGGCAAACAATTCCAATCGGCGTCGCTCTACAACGCCTCCTCAAGCCGTCCATCAAGCCGTCTCTGGAATCCGATTCCATCTTCGTGCCGCCTGACCCCGATGCGGCCAGGTCCGGCTCGAAGAATCAAGTAGCCGACCCCAAGACCCCCGTAGCCAGCCCGGCGACTGCGGTAGCCGGCTCGGGGACTGCGGTAGCCGGCCCGGGGACTGCGGTAGCCGGCCCGGGGACTGCACCAGCACTACAGCCGGCGGCTGACTCCAGCACCTCACCGCCCAGCCCGCCCACCCTGGTGGCAGTAGCCACTTTGGCAGTAGAAGAAGTCGCGGCCCCGTCATGGGCTCAGTCCATCCTCAACTTCCTAGTAAACCAAGACCTGCCGGCTGACGAAATAGAAGCAAGACAAGTCCAGCGCCGAGCCAGAGCATACACAATCGTCAATAGAGAACTACTCAAACGCAGCGTCACCGGAGTCCTCCAGCGATGCGTCGAGCAAGAGAAGGGCATTGCAATCCTCGCAGACATTCACCAAGGAGAGTGCGGCCACCATGCGGCCTCAAGATCACTTGTCGCCAAAGCCTTCCGCCATGGTTTCTTCTGGCCGACTGCTTTGGACGACGCCAAAGAATTAGTCAAGCATTGCAAGGGATGCCAGCTCTTCAGCTCCAAGCAACACATGCCGGCTTCGGCACTCAAGACCATTCCCCTCACTTGGCCCTTTGCCGTTTGGGGACTGGACATGGTGGGCCCATTCAAGACGGCGCGCGGCGGCATGACGCATTTGCTCGTCGCCGTGGACAAATTCACCAAGTGGGTTGAGGCGAAGCCGATCAAGAAGCTGAATGGGCCGACTGCCGTGACGTTCATCACGGACATAACAACTCGGTACGGCGTGCCGCACAGCGTCATCACCGACAATGGCACGAATTTCGCCAAAGGAGCCTTGGCACGTTTTTGCGCAGCCCAAGGTATCCGGCTGGACTTAGCATCCGTCGCCCACCCGCAGTCAAACGGCCAGGTCGAGCGAGCCAACGGCCTCATCCTCTCCGGCATCAAGCCCCGACTGGTTGTACCTCTGGAGCGCTCAGCCGGCTGTTGGCTCGATGAGCTGCCGGCTGTCCTCTGGAGTCTGCGCACTACACCAAACAAGTCAACCGGCTTCACCCCTTTCTTCCTTGTGTATGGTGCCGAGGCGGTCATCCCAACTGACATTGAGTTCGACTCGCCTCGAGTAACCATGTACACGGAAGCGGAGGCCAAGGAAGCACGAGAAGACGGCGTCGACCTGCTGGAAGAAAGCCGGCTGTTAGCTCTCAGCCGGTCTGCGATTTACCAGCAGGGTTTGCGCCGCTACCACAGCCGGAAGGTCAGGCCAAGATCTTTCCAAGAGGGCGACCTTGTGCTCCGGCTGATTCAGCGAACAGCCGGCCAGCACAAGCTCTCAGCCCCTTGGGAAGGCCCTTTCGTCATCAGCAGAGCTCTAGGCAACGACTCCTACTACCTGATCGACGCACAGAAGCCGAAGGCACGCAAGAGAGACGACTCCGGCAAGGAGTCGGAACGGCCATGGAACGCCAACCTCCTTCGAAGATTTTACAGTTGAAAGGCAGTATGTATCACGCTAACTTTTGTATTAAGTACAAGATGATAGGCTCCCCGAGGAGGGCTCGGGGACTGCCATCCCTTATTTATGAATGAAAAATATCATGCTTGTCGTATCATTTACTTATTCTGTCCGGCACCGAGTCCGACTAGTCGGCTCGGGGACTGGCCGACTGAAGTTATATTAGAAGTCCTACCCGCAGTCAGACAAGTAGTGTGCCGGCTCTCAAGCCTTCCCTTGCCAAAAGTCGCAGTTCGAAGAACCGGCTGTCCGGCTGGCAAGGGTTAAAGGTAGGAACGACCGCCCACACGAAAAACGGCTAGGGACTAACGGACTAATATAACAAAGCCGGTTTTTCCCATACCGCCGACCGGCTACCAGAGTAGCCGGCCGGCCAGTTTCCATTCACTTTACTTTAAATCCAAGAAAGCTCAAGTACTTGCCTCCCCAAAGAGGGAAGGCGGCAAAGGAAAAATCCTAAGGATAAACAAGCATACGCGAATGGAAACCAAACATGCACATGATAATATTTACACAAAAAGACCTCCTAGAGGCCAGCATTCAACATAGTTTGGATACACCCCCAGTGGGTGGAACTGCGAAACTTAACAAAAGATTGTTCAAAGACAACAAAGCAGGAAAGATAAAGACGGCAGGTCAAGCTGGCGGAGCGGCCGACTGGTTGGCGGAGACGGTCGCGCCGGCTGAAGGAGCGGCCGGCTGACGAACTTCGTCTTGGTCGCCGCCTCCCGCAGAAGGCGCGCTTCCACGCGCCTCGTTGCTGGAGGCACGGTCGGCCTGAGGTCGGCTGGTTGTTCCACCAGCCGGCTCGACGTCTCCGCCGTCGTCGTCTTCGTTTTCTTCGCCCTCGTCGCTGGAGGCGATCTCCTCCGCCGAGTCCTCGCCCACCGCCGGGTTTAGCCCGAACCACTCCTCCGGCTGCACGACACCGTCATCATCGATTTCGGGTGCGAAAACGCTGATGTCGGTGCACTCGGCGATCGTTGAAGCCCGCTGGGCGATAGCCGGCCTCACCGCCTCTAGCTCCGCATCGGCCTCCATCCGCCAAGTGCGCAGCTGGTCCAGGCTCAGCCCTGGGTACAAAGCCCGGACGAATTCCAACGCCCGCCCGGCTCCGAGGCGGGCCGCTGACGCTTTCCAAGCTTCGAAGCGACCAACTGCGACTTCCAGCCAGTCGGCAGTTCGGCTCGGAGTGCGGGGGATCGTCTTGCCGGGCCAGAGGGCGGCCAGCACTTGCGCCCCAGCACGTTGGAGCCGGCGAAGCATCCGATGAGCCGGCTGCAACCGTGCCTGGACAGCCAGAAGCTGCTCCTCAAGGGTCCGGTTTGCATCCGGCGCGATGTCGGCCCCCGCTTGCCGGCGCGCCTCGCGATGGGCCTCAATGCTTTGGGCGGCGAAGGTGGAGTAGCCCGGGAAGTAATCTGCAAGAAACAACAAGCATCAGCTCAAGATAAGTCAAAAGACCCAGGCGGCAAGGGGCAGGAGAAGGGCCGAGGAAGGCAACTTACCGTCGATCAAGTCCTCGATCCGGCCGAAGCCTTCGTCCAGGGCTCGCCGGGTCTCAGACCAGCTCGCCGCCTCCATCTCATACTCCGCCAGCAAGGTGGCTTCACTTTCCCACGCCGCCTGCAGGGCCGCTTTGTGGCTTTCCTCTTGGTCGGCCAGCTTCTTGGCCAGGCGATCCCGTTCCTGGGCCAAGGCAGTGCACTCGGCCTCTTTGGTGTAAAGGGCGGCCTTCGCTTCGCCAAGCTCCTTCCTCAAGTCGGCGTTGGCCCCTGAAGACAAAGAAAGAAGAAAGATCAATAAGAAAAGAGTCGTCAAGAAAGATTCGACCCGACTGCGCAGCAGTCGGCCCGAATCTCGGGGACTACACCCAGTGGGTGCGCTGACGCGCCCCCACAGGAGATAAACAAAACCAAGTACTTACTTCGGCTGTCGGCCAGGTCGTCGGTCCGCCGACTCAACTCTCGAGCTTGGGAGTCGAAGGCGGCAGCACGAAGGTTGTGGTATTCCTGAAAGTTTAGAAAGAAAGCAAAGTAAGGTGGCCGTCGAGAAAGATCCGACCCGACTGCGCAGCAGTCGGCCCGGATCTCGGGGACTACACCCAGTGGGTGCGCTGACGCACCCCCACGGAAGAAATCAAGAAAGCAAAGCAGCTAAGAGCGAAGGACTCACCCGGATAGTGGTTCGCGTTGACAAGAACTCTTGGTTGAGCTGTTGCAGCAGGGCGGCTTGAGCTTGTAGCCGGCTCCGGACCCCTTGAGCCGCCGCATCCAGCTCGCTGGTCCCCCCGCTGGGAGTCCACTCGGACACGGCGGTGCTGGCCGCCTCCAGATCTCCAGCCGGCTGGCCTGCGCCCGCGGCTCGGCGTAACTCCGGCGAAGCAGCGCCTCCTCCAGCACGCCGGCCCGTCGCCAGCTGCACCTTGAGGCCGGCCCTGCTCTCTGGCTCACCTCCGGCCGGCTCCTCCGGCGCCGCTGACGACTGACCGCCTTGGCCCACTCCGGATGGCGCCGCAGGCGGCGCTTTCCCGGCCAGGGCCACGGGCTCCTCCTCCCTCTCCAACAGCGGCGGGTCTTGGATGATCTCCTCCGCCAAGGGCAACGGGGTGTCGGGGGCCACGGCTCGGAGTGGAACGGCGAGCAGCGGAGGCTGGCTGCGCGAGCTTTCCGCCTCCGTCTCTGCGGGAGCCGCCTCCCTCTGGGCCTTGGCTACCGCTTCAGCCTGCCCCTTTGCTGCCTGGGCGGCCGCCTTCTCCGCCGCCTCGCGCTCTTCCCGCGCTTCGCGGGTGTTCCGCTCTGTGGCCTCCCTAAGATCGGCGCGGGGGTCCACGCGGCGGGAGCTCGAAGACCCTCCAACTGGCCCCACGACGGAGCCGCCCGGGCCCCGCTCAAGAGAAAGCGGCGCCCTGTCCAGCAAGCGAAGAAAAGTTAAGAAGACATTCGAAGAAAAGAGAACAACGACGAGACTGCGGCAAAGCAATTAAAGACTTACGCCGAGACCGCCTGGGGCTGTTTCACAGCCTTGCGGAAGCGGGCCGCCTTCGCGGCCGCCTCTTCTCGCTTCGTCGCCGCGGCGGAAGGTTTGGACTTCTTCGGCCGACTGCCGAAGAGGCCTAGAGCGGCCCGACGCTTCTGCGCGCCGCCGGCAGCCGGCGCGACGGACGAGCCCGCGCCCTGTTGGTCGGCCGCCGGCTGGCGACGCGGAGCGACTTCGGCTTCAAAGTCGTCCGGCCAGTCCTCGAAGCTCGCGGTGAACCTTGAGCTTCCGGGCTCGGCACTGTCCCCCACGACGGCGTCTTCCATGGCAGCCGCCCCCAAGTCTGGGTCGTCAACATCATCCACCATGCGGTCGGGGGCGTACTGGCGTTCGACCCCTGCCGCCCCGGCCGGCGGCGCAAGAAGAGGGTTCTGCACAGAGAACCGGCTGGTCAGAAGCCGGCCGTCACGAAGCCGGCTGACTACGAAAAAGAAGATTAAGAGAGAAACTTACCACGGGTGGAGGATTTGCGCGAGAATACGGCGCCTTGCCATACTGCCAGTCCCCGCTGAGCTTGCAATTGGCAATGTAGTTGACCATAAGCGCCACCTCCGCGTGGGGCATCTCCCATGTGCTCAGCCGGCTTGGGTCGAAGCGGCCGCTCATCTGACACATCATATGGGGCCGGCTCTGGAGAGGAAGGATCCGGCACTCCACGAAGGCGGCCACCAAGTCGGCCCCGCGCAAGCCTTCCGACTGAATCAGCACCCAAAGCCGGGAGAGGGCGGCGTTCCCGGCCGGAGACAACAACCGGGATCGGAAGCTCCACGAGGGATGCCTCCCAGCCGGCGGGCCGGCTACGTAAGCCGGCAGGTTGATGTAGTCTTCTTGCTCGGCGACGTTCTTCACATAGAAATAAGATCTCTGCCAGACCTTTACCGACTGGATCAGGGGGATGGGCAGGAACGGATTGTTCTCGCTCGCCCTCCTCATGGCGATGAAGGCTCCGCAGGGGGCAGGCACGCCGGCGACGACTGTGCCGAGCTTGCTCTGGAAGAACTCTCCCCAGAGCTCCAGCGTGGGGAGCAGCCCTAAGAAGCCTTCGCAGAGGGAGACGAAGGCCGACAGCAGCATCACCGCATTGGGCGTGAGGTGATGCGGCTGGAGGTTGTAGAAGTCGAGGAAGGAACGCAGAAACCCGCTCGCCGGGAGGCCGAAGCCGCGCAGGCAGTGCGAGCGGAAGACGACCCGCTCGCCCTCCTCCGGCGCCGGCGAGATCTCCCTCTCGGGCGCCAGGCGGACCTGAACGCGGTCGGCGCCGGGCAGGCGTCGGGTCTGGCGAAGGAACTCCACGTGATCCTCATGGACGTTAGAGCCGTCCCAGGAGCTTGACAATGCCATGGGAGCGAGGTGGCGTGGAGATGCGACGGCGCTGAGACGGGAGGCTGCGGCGGCAGTGAGAGGAAGAAGACGAGAGTTAGGAGGGACGGAGTGGGAGGGAGCGCGCGAACCTCTGTCGCTCCCCCTCCTCCCCCTACTTATAGGCTCACGTGGCGGAGCCGAGGAGGCGTGGCATGGGGAAGCGTGGGGGTCGATCGTGCCCACTTCCCACGCCCCGCGATTACCGATCCTTAATGGCGAGACGAAAACTGCCTTGAGAAGGCGAGCGGCCCTGTGGGCCACGGGAGATCCACGCCCGGAACGAGGCTCGCGAGTGGCGGGCCCGGGCCTGCGGCGGCGTCCCATCGCGCGCGTGTGCTCGCAGGATCCTGCCGCCACGTGGCCGCGAGAGGGCCCGTGGTCAGCATGCAGGCCCCCTCTCCTCCCGCCTACGCGGGGTTATCTGAAGTCGGCGTACGCCCGTGAAGCCGGCTCTTCAGGATAGGAAGATGACCAAGCTTCTCGTCCCCTTGTTCACCTCGGAGCTCGATCAGCTTCGGGGACTACTGTCGGAGTAAATAGCCATGGGTAGCCTAGCCGACTTCCCCTGGCACTTCTGCAAAAACTACGAGCCAGCCCGGCTCTCAAGAATCCAAAACATAGGGCCGCCTTCCCCTAGCCGGCTGCGATCTAGGCCGACTTTCGGAAGGCGATCCAACTTTAACCCTCATGAGAGGGCCGACTCCAAGACGCCGGCTGTGAAGAGGCCGACTCCTTCGAGCCGGCTCCCCGCAAAGCAGTCAAGACCGTACCCACAAAGTTTGCACCCACCTAACGGCGGTACGACGGGGCGTGGCTACAGAAGAGCCTGCCACCCTCGAATCCTGGGGCACGCCTGGCACAGTGCGTCGTACGGGGTAGGCATGACCCGTCCGGCGCAGCACTGTTGCCATGTTGACCCTGGCCTCACCCACGACGGGCCGCCAGCGCGACCCACAGGCGGTGGGCCCCTTTGCGCAGAGAAACGGCCGAAGGCGGCCACGCTTCCAACCAGCCGGCCCAAGGCGGAGCAGGCTCCCCGCAGCCGGCTCGCCGCCTCCCTCGAAGGAGACGCCCCATTAAGGAGACAAGACGCGGTAAGGCTACAGCGATCGTCCGACAGGCGGCGGCACTGTAACCGCGCTTACCACGATGAAGCTCACGTCAACAAGATGAAGCCACAGTGACCAGCCGCTGACCAGGCCCGGGGCATTGGGGCCCGCTTGCTGACCAAGGAGCTGGCAGCCGGCGGGACCCACCAGTCGGCGGGCCCCAGCCGCCGGCGCAGGAGCCGGCGAGCACAGTCACAGACGGCTGGGCCCCGCGCCCAGCCGGATTACCATTGTACCCCCGGGGGTAGGCCTATATAAACCCCCCGGAGCACCCATGCAAAGGGTTGGACCCCCTGCTAGTTCTAGACACCATACAAGGAGAAGAAGCAGGCTAGCCGTGCCCTTTCTTCCTCCTCCCCCCCCAAAAGCAGCTCAAGGAGCGTTGTGTAGCTACTTGATTCATCGAGTGAGCATGCGGAGACCCCGCAGAGCAGCAGTAGGGGTGTTATCTCCTTGGAGAGCCCCGAAGCTGGGTAAGATCCGCCGGCGTGCATGTCTTCGCCTCATCCCGCTTCCGGGCACCGGCGACGTCTTACTGGTTCCCACAAAGATAAGCCACCCGTTGGCATATGTCGCACCTACCACCCGACAACTATAAGCCTTGCAAGCAATGTAACTAATGAGTTAGTTGCGGGATGATGCATTACAGAACGAGTAAAGAGACTTACCGTAATGAGATTGAATTAGGTATTGAGATACCGACGATCAAATATCAGGCAAGTAACATACCGATGACAAAGGGAACAACATATGTTGTTATGCGGTTTGACCGATAAAGATCTTCATAGAATATGTAGGAACCAATATGAGCATCCATGTTCCACTATTGGTTATTGACCAGAGATGAGTCTCGGTCATGTCTACATAGTCCTCGAACTCGTAGGGTCCGCACGCGTAACGTTCAGTGACGATCGGTATTATGAGTTTATGTGTTTTGATGTACCGAAGGTAGTTCGGAGTCCCGGGTGAGATTGGGGACATGACGAGGAGTCTCGAAATGGTCGAGACGTAAAGATCGATATATTGGACGACTATATTCGGACATCGTAAAGGTTCCGAGTGATTTGGGTATTTTTCGGAGTACCGGAGAGTTACGGGAATTCGCCGGGGAGTATATTGGCCTTATTGGGCTTTAGGGGAAAGAGAGAGAGGAGGCTGCATGTCCCCCAAGGCCTAGTCTGAATTTGACTAGGGGGAGGGGCGGCGCCCCCTCCTTCCTTCTCTTCTCTTTTCCCTTTCCTTCTCTCCTACTCCTACTACATGGAAGGGGGGAATCCTACTCCTGGCGGGAGTAGGACTCCCTAGGGCGCGCCATAGGAGGGCCGGCCCTCCCCCCTCCTCCACTCCTTTATATACGTGGCCAGGGGCACCCCATAGACACCCAAGTTGATCATTGATCCCTTAGCCGTGTGCGGTGCCCCCCTCCACAATCCACCTCGATCATATCATAGCGGTGCTTAGGCGAAGCCCTGCGTCGGTAGCAACATCATCACCGTCATCACATCGTCGTGCTGACGGAACTCTCCCATGAAGCTCTGCTCGATCGGAGTTCGTGAGACGTCATCGAGCTGAACGTGTGCTGAACTCGGAGGTGTCGTACGTTCGGTACTTGGATCGGTCGGATCGTGAAGACGTATGACTACATCAATCGCGTTCTCATAACGCTTCCACTTACGGTCTACGAGGGTACGTGGATGATACTCTCCTCTCTCGTTGCTATGCATCACCATGATCTTGCGTGTGCGTAGGATTTTTTTTTTGAAATTACTACGTTCCCCAACAAAAGACAACATGATTATATTCATTCGAAAATAGTGTCTTGCGCACATTGCGTTGCTACAATGCGCGACCCCTCCAGGACATCTGCAAAATACCGCTCAGGCGTGCGGTGCTCCTTGCCCTCTAGTGGCCCCTCGGTCGTCAGCTTGACGGCGTCCATCTTCGCCCACCATATCTTGACGCGGGCGAAGGCCATGCGAGCACCTTCAATGCAGGCCGATCGCTTGACGACGTCCAGCCGAGGACAGGCGTTCACCAGCCTCTTCACGAGTCCGAAGTAGCTGTCGAGCATAGCTTCGGCTGGCCACAGCCGGATTATCAAATCCTTCATGGCTAGTTCAGCCACCCTATGCATCTCCACCAGCTGTTTTAGCTGATCGGTGAAAGGCACGGGATGCTCTGGCGCAAGATACTGCGACCAGAACAACTTCTCCTCCGAGCTCCCTTCTTCAGCTCGGAAGAACTCCGTGGCATCGGACACACTATGCGGCAGATCTGCAAATGCCCCGGGAGAACTCCGAATCCGGGTTAGTAGGAGATATTTCTTCTTCACATGCTTGCTTTGCATACTAAATGCCTTACCCGCTATGATTTTCTTGGCCTCTTGGATCTCCTGGAGGGCACCCTGGGCTTCAACCCAGGCCGCTTCCACGCTTTGGCGAGCCTTTGAGAGTTTGGCCTCTCGAGCCGAAGCATCTCCCTTCAAGGCCTCATACTTCTTGACAGCATATTGGAGCTCTTGCTGGACCTCGTTCAGCCTGGCCTTAAGCTTTTTGCGAGCAGCCTGCTCCTTGACAACTTTTCCCTCGGCTTCGGCCAGGGCCTTTTTTAGGGCCTCGACCTAGTTCGTCGCCCTACACATACCATGACACTACGGTCAGTAGACATCATTTATTCTTTCTTAATACATATCGAGTCACTACATACCTTGCTGGTCTTCCAGCTGCTTCCTCGCCTGGCCGAGCTCCTCTTCAGCCCGCTCCAGTCTCTGCTTTAGTCCAGAGACTTCGGTAGTATGAGCGGTCGCTGCCAGCAGCGACGCCTGCTTATTCAAATTAGACACAGTTTGGTTAGCTTCCTGCGAAATTTAATTAATCCTCTGTACGGCTTTTCTTTCCGAACACCGGACAGTGTCTCAGGGGCTACTGTCTATATTGGGATTTTTTCAGTTAACGCCGCTTACCTCGAAGCCTGTCAGCAGGCCTCTCAGGCTTCGGTCAGTCCGCTCTTAACGGACTGAACCTTCTCAATCACCGTACCCATAAGGATACGGTGTTCTTCCACAATGGAAGTGCCCCGTAGCGCTTCCAATAGATTATCCGGCGCCTCTGGTTGGACAGAGGTTGCCGGCGGGACGGGCACGCCTTCTCCTCTTGAAGGAGGCTGCTTGTCGGACTCCGGGGCCGTATGGGTCTCCGGATCCGTGCTCAGAGGGGGGCTGAATTGAGTACGACCCTCATCGTCAGTCTCCATGGGGGTCTGCTCCCCCATGTGTCCGGCGGCCGAGGTGTCGCCCCCTGGCGCCGTCACGACGGCCTCTTGAAACTTCCCCTGTCCTGGGAAGGTCCTTTGGGACAACACCTCTTCGTCTCCCTTGGCCTTGGAAGAGTAAGCGGCCGGCGGTGTTTCGCTGGCCATTTCCTTTGAGTCCAATGAGCCTCTCGATGAGGATCGCTGGGAGCTGTCGTGGGCCGGACTACAATAACATGATTAAACCATGTAAATACTATAAGGTGGAAGGGCCGGATAAATGGACGTGCACAAGTTCTTAGTACTCATGATGCGGCCCGGGGCTTGTTCCGGGGACGTCGCTCCGGACTGCTGTCGACGCCCCATGCGGAGCTGCCCACGAGAGGGCCTTTCCCCTTATTGGGCGCCTCTGCCTCCAGATTTGTGGAGGCTGCCCTCTTATTCCTCCCCCCATCAGGGGGATAGTCGCTTTCCTCCTCCTCTTCATCGTCGTCATCTTCATGGCGGAGGAGCGGGTCTTGTCTTCGGACGTCACGTCTGAAATGCCCTTGCGGCGGGGGCCACTCCAGGCCCCCTTGGCCTTCCCCTTGGCCTTCTTCTCCGGTGACTTATAGGGTGCCGGCACTAGCATCTTCGCTAGACGCGGGATGATTGGTTCTTCAGGCAGCGGAGCTGGACACTGGATCCGCTTCGCCCTCTCCATCCATTCCTGAAGAAGCAATGATAATAAAATCTCAGATATCAGCCTTGAAACAAGCAAGTAGAGGATGCATTAAAAATAACATACCTCGTTGGCGAGGTGATTGATGTCATGCCCGCGGTCCGAGTCTGTGGCCGGTGGTGTCTCGTTGCCCTTGAAGAGCAACTTCCAGGCGTCTTCGTGAGTGGTTTCGAAGAGCCTCTTCAAGGGCGGCTTCGGCTTTGGCACGGGAGAATCCGGCGAACTAGCATCACCTGGATTACATCGACGAGCTTGATATCTTTGTCCACCATGCTTTGAACGCGCGTCCGCAGCGGTATCAGCTCATCTAGAGAACACCAGTTTGGGCTCTTCTCAACCCAGGAGGTGAGTCGCATGGGAGCGCCAGAGTTGAATTCGGCAGCTGCGGCCCAGGTGGCGCCGCGGGGTTCTGTGATGTAGAACTACCATTTCTGCCATTCCTTGACAGTCTCCACAAAAGTGCCTTTTGGCCAGGAGACATTGGTCAGCTTACTCACCATGGCGCATACGCACTCCGCGTGTTGACCATCCACCACCTTCGGTTTCACATTGAAGACCTTGAGCCACAGCCCGAAGTGGGGTTGGATGCGGAGAAAGGCCTGATGACCCACAAGTATAGGGGATCTATCGTAGCCTTTTCGATAAGTAAGAGTGGTGAACCCAACGAGGAGAAGAAGGAAATGATAAGCAGTTTTCAGTAAGGTATTCTCTGCAAGCACTTAAATTATCGGTAACAGATAGTTTTGTGATAAGGTAATTTGTAATGAGTAGCAAGTAATAAAAGTAAATAAGGTGCAGCAATATGGCCCAATCCTTTTTGTAGCAAAGGACAAGCCTGGACAAACTCTTATATGAAGTAAAGCGCTCCCGAGGACACATGGGAATTATCATCAAGCTAGTTTTCATCACGATCATATGATTCGCGTTTGGTACTTTGCTAATTTGATATGTGGGTGGAACGGTGCTTGGGTGCTGTCCTTACTTGGACAAGCATCCCACTTATGATTAACCCCCATTGCAAGCATCTGCAACTACAACAGAAGTATTAAGGTAAACCTAACCATAGCATGAAACATATGGATCCTAATCAGCCCCTTACGAAGCAACGCATAAACTAGGGTTTAAGCTTCTGTCACTCTAGCAACCCATCATCTACTTATTACTTCCCAATGCCTCCCTCTAGGCCCAAACAATGGTGAAGTGTCATGTAGTCGATGTTCACATGACACCACTAGAAGGATGACAACATACATCTCATCAAAATATCGAACGAATACCAAATTCACATGACTACTAATAGCAAGACTTCTCCCATGTCCTCAGGAACAACCGTAACTACTCACAAAGCATATTCATGTTCATAATCAGGGGGGTATTAATATGCATAATGGATCTGAACATATGATCTTCCACCAAGTAAACCAACTAGCATCAACTACAAGGAGTAATCAACACTACTAGCAACCCACAGGTACCAATCTAAGGTTTGGATACAAAGATTGGATACAAGAGATGAACTAGGGTTTGAGATGAGATGGTGCTGGTGAAGATGTTGATGGAGATGGAGATTGACCCCCTCCGATGAGAGAATCGTTGGTGATGACGATGGTGATGATTTTCCCCTCCCAAAGGGAATTTTTCCCGGCAGAACAGCTCCGCCGAAGCCCTAGGTTGGTTCCGCCAAGGTTCCGCCTCGTGGCGGCGGAGTCTCGTCCCGAAAGCTTGCTTGTGATTTTTTTTTCTCGACGAAAGACTCCATACAGCAGAAGATGGGCATCGGAGGGCCACCAGGGGGGCCATGAGGCAGGGGGGCGCGCCCCCACCCTCGTGGCTGGTGGGTGGCCCCCCTCTGGTACTTCTTGCGCTTGGTATTTTTTATATATTCTGGAAATAACTTCCGTGAAGTTTCAGGACTTTTGGAGCTGTGCAGAATAGGTCTCTAATATTTGCTCCTTTTCCAGTCCAGAATTCCAGTTGTCGGCATTTTCCCTCTTTATGTAAACCTTGTAAAATTAGAGAGAATATGCATATGTATTGTGACATAATGTGTAATAACAGCCCATAATGTAATAAATATCGATATAAAAGCATGCTGCAAAATGGACGTATAAACTCCCCCAAGCTTAGACCTCGCTTGTCCTCAAGCAAAAGCCGAAATCGGAAAATATGTCCACATGTTTAGAGATAGATGTGTCGATAAAAATAAAATACGGACATGAGGGCATCATGATCATTCTTAGAACAGCAACATATATATATTGTCATATGATCTCTTATGCTAAAGTAACAATTCAATCACAATTTCAAGTATGAATCATAAACTTCATTGAGAACCAGCAAACTCTAATCTCACTCATTGAGGCAATTGCAATTTGTCATAACATAGGAAAGAGTCAATATAAGAGCTTTTCAGCAAGTCCACATACTCAACCATCTTTTAGTCTTTCACAATTGCTAACACTCAGGCAATATTTATGGGTATGAAGTTTTAATCGGACACAGAGAAAGATAGGGGCTTATAGTTTTGCCTCCCAAGGTTTCACCTCAAGGGTAATGTCAACAATAATAGTTCATGAAGACTCACATCCAATTAGCTATATATATCAGGATCTTTCCAACACATTGTGCTTGCCAAAGGATAAAATGTAAAAAGGAAAGGTGAAGATCACCATGACTCTTATGTAAGGTAGAAGATAAAAGTAAAAGATAGTCCCTCGCAAAGGGAAGCAGAGGTTGTCATGCGCTTTTATGGTTGGATACACAAAATCTTAATGCAAAAGAACGTCACTTTATATTGTCACTTGTGATATGGACCTTTATTATGCAGTCTGTCGCTTTTATTTCTTCCATATCACGAGATCGTATAAAGCTTATTTTCTCCGCACTAATAAGTCATACATATTTAGAGAGCAATTTTTTATTGCTTGCACCGATGACAACTTACTTGAAGGATCTTACTCAATCCATAGGTAGGTATGGTGGACTCTCAAGGCAAAAAAACGGGTTTAGGGATATTTGGAAGCACAAGTAGTATCTCTACTTGGTGCAAAGAAATTGGCTAGCATGAGGGGGAAAGGCAAGCTCAACATGTTGGATGATCCATGGCAATATAATTTATCTCGGATGTAAGAAAACATAACCCATTACGTTGTCTTCCTTGTCCAACGTCAACTCTTAGCATGTCATACTTTAATGAGTGCTCACAATCATAAAAGATGTCCAAGATAGTATATTTATATGTGAACCTCTCTTTCTTTATTACTTCCTATTAATTGCAACGATGACGAAAACTATGTCTGTCAACTCTCAACAACTTTTATTCATCATACTCTTTATATGTGAGCTCATTACTCTCCATAAGATCCATATGATCTCTTTATTTATTTTTATTTCTTCTCTTTTATTTTATTTAATTCCCTCAAGATCATAGCAAAACAATCAAGCCCTTGACTCAACACTAATCTTTATTATATAGCTCACGGACTCGATTACATAGAGGGATCATAAAGCAAAACTCACAACTAGATCATACTAAAACTTTATTCTACTAGATCAACATATTATCAAAAGGATCGAACTAAGAAAAACGGTAAAGACAAAAGTGATGGTGATACGATACCGGGGCACTCCCCAAGCTTGGCAGTTGCCAAGGGGAGTGCCCATACCAGATATTCAGTTCTTCTTTGTTGGTGAAGAAGGTGGAGTTGTTGATGATGTAAGCTTGTTGTCCCTCTTCCAAGGCATAGGCTCACCATCATAGAAGGATGATCGAGTCTCCTGAATCCTCAAATCTGCAGCCAAACTCATCCTCTTGAATCTATATTCATACTCACAGTTTTGATTTTACAGGTCATAGATCTGGGCTTGGAGGTGCTCGATTTTCTCATGAAGCTTGAAGATGGCCTCCCCAATGTCCTTGACGTCCAGCTTGTGGTTGTTGGTGAACTCCGTGATCATAATGTGATTGGAGTCGAGTCCATGCTCCACCATCTCCTGACACTTGAAAACTTGTTGCTCTAATGCCTCGAGCCTTGCCTCCGTGCTTCCGGTCCTCCTTGGTCCCTCAACATCGCGGATGTGCAACAACCCCTCACGCATCTCAATGGTTTGAGGGTGTTGCAGCACCTCCGCGAGGTAGGGGTTGATGATCTTCTCGAAGAACTTGTCCATGGGGGCACTTGAAGATGACATGACGACCTAGATCTGTCAGAAAAACACCTCGAACAAATACAAGAGATATTTGCGTGATACGGTGGTCAAAACCTTCGAGAGATTATATAATAAATTTTTACCGACCAAAAGAAGTACCGTGCAAGAAAACAGAGTCCGGAGAGCACACGAGGTGCCCACAAGGCAGGGGCGCGCGCCCAGGGGGGTGATACGTCTCTAACGTATCTATAATTTTTGATTGCTCCATGCTATATTATCTTATATTTTGGACATTATTTGGCTTTATTATTCAATTTTATATTATTTTTGGGACTAACCTACTAACCGGAGGCCCAGCCCAGAATTGTTGTTTTTGCCTATTTTAGGGTTTCGAAGAAAAGGAATATCAGACGGAGTCCAAACGGAATGAAACCTTCGGGAACGTGATTTTTGGAACAAACAAGATCCAGGAGACTTGGACCCTACGTCAAGCAACCAACAGCGAAGCCACGAGGTAGGGGGGCGCGCCTACCCCCCAGGCGCGCCCTCCACCCTCGTGGGCCCCCTGTTGCTCCACCGACGTACTTCTTCCTCCTATATATACCTACGTACCCCCAAACGATCAGATACGGAGCCAAAACCCTAATTCCACCGCCGTAACTTTCTGTATCCACAAGATCCCATCTTGGGGCCTGTTCCGGAGTTCCGCCGGAGGGGGCATCATGGAGGGCTTCTACATCAACACCATAGCCTCTCCGATGAAGTGTGAGTAGTTTACCTCAGACCTTCCGGTCCATAGTTATTAGCTAGATGGTTTCTTCTCTCTTTTTGGATCTCAATACAAAGTTCTCCCCCTCTCTTGTGGAGATCTATTCAATGTAATCTTCTTTTGCGGTGTGTTTGTTGAGACCGATAAATTGTGGGTTTATGATCAAGTTTATCTATGAACAATATTTGAATCTTCTCTGAATTCTTTTATGTATGATTGGTTATCTTTGCAAGTCTCTTCGAATTATCAGTTTGGTTTGGCCTACTAGATTGATCTTTCTTGCAATGGGAGAAGTGCTTAGCTTTGGGTTCAATCTTGCGGTGTCCTTTCCTAGTGACAGTAGGGGCAGCAAGGCACGTATTGTATTGTTGCCATCGAGGATAACAAGATGGGGTTTTTATCATATTGCATGAATTTATCCCTCTACATCATGTCATCTTGCTTAAAGCGTTACTCTGTTCTCTTGAACTTAATACTCTAGATGCATGCTGGATAGCGGTCGATGTGTGGAGCAATAGTAGTAGATGCAGGCAGGAGTTGGTATACTTGTCTCGGACGTGATGCCTATATACATGATCATACCTAGATATTCTCATAACTATGCTCAACTCTGTCAATTGCTCAACAGTAATTTGTTCACCCACCGTAAAACACTTATGCTCTTGAGAGAAGCCACTAGTGAAACCTATGGCCCCCGGGTCTATCTTCATCATATTAATCTTCCAACACTTAGTTATTTTCGTTGCTTTTTACTTTGCTTTTATTTTACTTTGCATCTTTATCATAAAAATACCCAAAAATATTATCTTATCATATCTATCAGATCTCACTCTCGTAAGTGACTGTGTAGGGATTGACAACCCCTTATCGCGTTGGTTGTGAGGATTTATTTGTTTTGTGTAGGTGCGAGGGACTCGCGCATAGCCTCCTACTAGATTGATACCTTGGTTCTCAAAAACTGATGGAATACTTACGCTACTTTGCTGCATCACCCTTTCCTCTTCAAGGGAAAACCAACGTAGTGCTCAATAGGTAGCAGGGGGTAGGGCGCGCCCTCCATGTTGGGGAACGTAGTAATTTCAAAAAAAATCTTACACACACACAGTATCATGGTGATGCATAGTAACGAGAGGGGAGACTGTGTCTACATACCCTCGTAGACCGAATGCAGAAGCGTTAGCACAACGCGGTTGATGTAGTCATACGTCTTCACGATCCGACCGATCCAAGTACCGAACGCACGGCACCTCCGAGTTCTGCACACGTTCAACTCAATGACGTCCCGCGAGCTCCAATCCAGCAAAGCTTCATAGGAGAGTTTCGTCAGCACGACGGCGTGGTGACGGTGATGATGATGCTACCGACGCAGGGCTTCGCCTAAGCACCCCTACGATATGATCGAGGTGGATTATGGTGGAGGGGGCACCACACACGGCTAAGGGATCAATGATCAATTGTGTGTCTATGGGGTGCCCCCTGCCCCCGTATATAAAGGAGCAAGGAGGAGGAGGAGGAGGCCGGCCAAGGAGGGCGCGCCAAGGGGGGAGTCCTACTCCCACTAGGAGTAGGACTCCTCATTTTCCTATTAGGAGTAGGAGAGGGGGAAGGAAAGGGAGAGGAGGAGAAGGAAAGAGGGGGTCGGCCCCCTTGCCCTAAACCAATTCGGTTTGGGCCTTGGGGGGCGCGCCCCACACTCCCCTTGCTTCCCTCTATTTCCACTAAGGCCCATGTAGGCCCATTAAGCCCCTGGGGGGTTCCGGTAACCCCCGGTACTCCGATATATGTCTGAAACCTTCTGGAACCTTTTCGTGTCCGAACATAGTCGTCCAATGTATCGATCTTTACGTCTCGGCCATTCGAGACTCCTCGTCATGTCCATGATCACATCCGGGACTCCGAACTATCTTCGGTACATCAAAACACAAAACTCATAATACCGATCGTCACCGAACTTTAAGCGTGCGAACCTTACGGGTTCGAGAACTATGTAGACATGACCGAGACACGTCTCCGGTCAATAACCAATAGAGGAACCTGGATTCTCATATTGGCTCCCGCATATTCTACGAAGATCTTTATCGGTCAAACCGAATAACAACATACGTTGTTCCCTTTGTCATCGGTATGTTACTTGCCCGAGATTCGATCGTCGGTATCTCAATACCTAGTTCAATCTCGTTACCGGCAAGTCTCTTTACTCGTTCCGTAATACATCATCCATCAACTAACTCATTAGTTACAATGCTTGCATGGCTTATAGTGATGTGCATTACCGAGTGGGCCTAGAGATACCTCTCCGACAATCGGAGTGACAAATCCTAATATCGAAATACGCCAACTCAACAAGTACCTTCGGAGACACTTGTAGAGCACCTTTATAATCACCCAATTACGTTGTGAAGTTTGGTAGCACACAAAGTGTTCCTCCGGAAAACGGGAGTTGCATAATATCATAGTCATAGGAACGTGTATAAGTCATGAAGAAAGCAATAGCAACATACTAAACGATCAAGTGCTAAGCTAACGGAATGGGTCAAGTCAATCACATCATTCTCCTAATGATGTGATCCCGTTAATAAAATGACAACTCATGTCTATGGCTTGGAAACATAACCATCTTTGATCAACGAGCTAGTCAAGTAGAGGCATACTAGTGACACTCTGTTTGTCTACGTATTCACACATGTATCATGTTTCCAGTTAATACAATTCTAGCATGAATAATAAACATTTATCATGATATAAAGAAATAAATAATAACTTTATTATTGCCTCTAGGGAATATTTCCTTAACTCTCCCACTTGCACTAGAGTCAATAATCTAGATTACACAGTAATGATTCTAACACCCATGGAGCCTTGGTGTTGATCATGTTTTGCTCGTGGAAGAGGCTTAGTCAACGGGTCTGCAACATTCAGATCCATATGTATCTTGCAAATCTCTATGTCTCCCACCTGGACTTGATCCCGGATGGAGTTGAAGCGTCTCTTGATGTGCTTGGTTCTCTTGTGAAATCTAGATTCCTTTGCCAAGGCAATTGCACCAGTATTGTCACAAAAGATTTTCATTGGACCCAATGCACTAGGTATGACACCTAGATCGGAAATGAACTCCTTCATCCAGAATCCTTCATTCGCTGCTTCCGAATCAGCAATGTACTCCACTTAACATGTAGATCCCATCACGACGCTCTGTTTAGAACTGCTCCAACTGGCAGCTCCACCGTTCAATATAAACACGTATCCGGTTTGCGATTTAGAATCGTCCGGATCAGTGTCAAAGCTTGCATTAACGTAACCATTTACGATGAGCTCTTTGTCACCTCCATAAACGAGAAACATATCCTTAGTCCTTTTCAGGTATTCCAGGATGTTCTTGACCGCTGTCCAGTGATCCACTCCTGGATTACTTTGGTACCTCCCTGCTAAACTAATAGCAAGGCACACATCAGGTTTGGTACACAACATTGCATACATGATAGAGCCTATAGTTGAAGCATAGGGCACATCTTTCATTTTCTCTCTATCTTCTACAGTGGTCGGGCATTGAGTCTTACTCAACTTCACACCTTGTAACGCAGGCAAGAACCCTTTCTTTGCCTGATCCATTTTGAACTTCTTCAAAACTTTATCAAGGTATGTGCTTTGTGAAAGTCCAATTAAGCGTCTTGATCTATCTCTATAGATCTTGATGCCCAATATGTAAGCAGCTTCACCGAGGTCTTCCATTGAAAAACTCTTATTCAAGTATCCTTTTATGCTATCCAAAAATTCTACTCCCTCCGTTCCTTAATATAGGGTGTATAGTTTTTGGCACAGAAATTAAAGAATGCATGTGGAGGGAAAATTTCACAAGCTTTGGGCGAGAATACACCTGACTAATTGACATGAGAAAATAGAGGAGCTTTCCTAATATAAGGAAAAGTAATCAAATCCCTAGAAACATGATCCGGACGAGTGGTGCATCGCAAAACACCTTATATTTTGGATTTTTTTCTCAAAAATCTATACAGCTTATATCAAGGAACGGAGGGAGTATATCATTTCCAATCAACAATATGTCATCCACATATAATATTAGAAATGCTACAGAGCTTCCACCCACTTTCTTTTAAATACAGGCTTCTTCAAAAGTCTGTATAAAACCATATGCTTTGATCACACTATCAAAACGTTTATTCCAACTCCGAGAGGCTTGCACCAGTCCATAAATGGATCGTTGGAGCTTGGACACTTTGTTAGCACCTTTTGGATTGATAAAACCTGCAAGTTGCATCATATACAACTCTTCTTCCAGAAATCCATTCAGGAATGCAGTCTTTACATCCATTTGCCAAATTTCATAATCATAAAATGCGGCAATAGCTAACATGATTCGGACGGACTTAAGCATCGCTACTGGTGAGAAGTTCTCATCGTAGTCAACTCCTTGAACTTGTCAAAAACCTTTCGCAACAAGTCGAGCTTTGTAGACAGTAATATTACCATCAACGTCTATCTTCTTCTTGAAGATCCATTTATTTTTTATGGTCTGCCGATCATTGGGCAATTCAACCAAAGTCCACACTTTGTTCTCATACTTGGATCCCATCTCAGATTTCATGGCCTCAAGCCATTTTGCGGAATCTAGGCTCATCATCGCTTCCTCATTGTTCGTAGGTTCGTCATGGTCAAGTAACATGACCTCCAGAACAGGATTACCGCACCAATCTGGTGCGGATCTTGCTCTGGTTGACCTACGAGGTTCGGTAGTAACTTGATCTGAAGTTTCATGATCATCATCATTGGTTTCCTCACTAATTGGTGTAGGTGTCACAGGAACCGGTTTCTGTGATGAACTACTTTCCAATAAGGGAGCAGGTACAGTTACCTCATCAATTTATGCTTTCCTCCCACTCACTTCTTTCGAGAGAAACTCCTTCTCTAGAAAGGATCCATTCTTAGCAACGAATGTCTTGCCTTCGGATCTGTGATAGAAGGTGTACCCAACAGTTTCCTTTGGGTATCCTATGAAGACACATTTCTCCGATTTGGGTTCGAGGTTATCAGGTTGAAGCTTTTTCACATAAGCATCGCAACCCCAAACTTTAAGAAACGACAACTTTGGTTTCTTGCCAACCCATAGTTCATAAGGTGTCGTCTCAATGGATTTTGATGGTGCCCTATTTAACGTGAATGCAGCTGTCTCTAAAGCATAACCCCAAAACGATAGCGGTAAATCAGTAAGAGACATCATAGATCACACCATATCTAGTGAAGTATGATTACAATGTTCGAACACACCATTATGTTGTGGTGTTCTGGGTGGTGTGAGTTGCGAAACTATTCCGCATTGTTTCAAATGTAGACCAAACTCGCAACTCAAATATTCTCCTCCACGATCAGATCGTAGAAACTTTATTTTCTTGTTACGATGATTTTCCACTTCACTCTGAAATTCTTTGAACTTGTCAAATGTTTTAGACTTATGTTTCATTAAGTAGATATACCCATATCTGCTCAAATCATCTGTGAAGGTGAGAAAATAACGATACCTACTGCGAGCCTCAATATTCATCGGACCACATACATCAGTATGTATGATTTCCAACAAATCTGTTGCTCGCTCCATAGTTCCAGAGAATGGCGTTTTAGTCATCTTGCCCATCAGGCATGGTTCGCAAGTACCAAGTGATTCATAATCAAGTGATTCCAAGTCCATCAGTATGGAGTTTCTTCATGCGCTTTATACCAATATGACCCAAACGGCAGTGCCAGAAAGAAGTTGCACTATCATTATCAACTCTGCATCTTTTGGCTTCAACACTATGAATATGTGTATCACTACTATCGAGATTCAACAAAAATAGACCACTCTTCAAGGGTGCATGACCATAAAAGATATTACTCATATAAATAGAACAACCATTATTCTCAAATTTAAATGAATAACCGTCTCACATCAAACAAGATCTAGATATAATGTTCATGCTTAATGCTGGCACCAAATAACAATTATTTAGGTCTAAAACTAATCCCGAAGGTAGATGTAGAGGTAGCATGCCGACGGCGATCACATCAACTTTGGAACCATTTCCCACGTGCATCGTCACCTCGTCCTTAGCCAGTCTTCGCTTAGTCCCTGTTTCGAGTTGCAAATATTAGCAACAGAACCAGTATCAAATACCTAGGTGCTACTGTGAGCTCTGATAAGGTACACATTAATAACATGTATATCACATATACCTTTGTTAACCTTGCCATCCTTCTTATCCACCAAATACCTGGGGTAGTTCCGCTTCCAGTGACCAATCTGTTTGCAATAGAAGCACTCAATCTCAGGCTTAGGTCCAGACTTGGGTTTCTTCTCCTGAGAAGCAACTTGTTTGCTGTTCTTCTTGAAGTTCCCCTTCTTCTTCCCTTTACCCTTTTTCTTGAAACTGGTGGTCTTGTTGACCATCAACACTTGATGCTCCTTCTTGATTTCTACCTCCGCTGCCTTTAGCATTGCGAAGAGCTCAGGAATTGTCTTATTCATCCCTTGCATATTATAGTTCATCACGAAGCTTTTGTAGCTTGGTGGCAGTGATTGAAGAACTCGTTCAATGACACGATCAACAGGAAGATTAACTCCCAGTTGAGTCAAGTGATTATGATACCCAGGCATTTTGAGTATATGTTCACTGACAGAACTATTGTCCTCCATCTTGCAGCTATAGAACTCATTGGAGACTTCATATCTCTCAATCCAGGCATTTGCTTGAAATATTAACTTCAACTCCTGGAACATCTCATATGCTCCATGACGTTCAAAACATCGTTGAAGTCCCGGTTCTAAGCCGTAAAGCATGGCACACTGAACTATCGAGTAGTCATCAGCTTTACTCTGCCAGACGTTCTTAACGTCATCAGCAGCATCTGCAGCAGGCCTGGCACCCAGCGGTGCTTCCAGGACGTAATTCTTCTGTGCAGCAATGAGGATAATCCTCAAGTTACAGACCCAGTCTGTGTAATTGCTACCATCATCTTTCAACTTTGCTTTCTCAAGGAACGCATTAAAATTCAACGGAACAACAGCACGGGCCATCTATCTACAATCAACATACACAAGCAAAATACTATCAGGTCCTAAGTTCATGATAAATTTAAGTTCAATTAACCATATTACTTAAGAACTCCCACTTAGATAGACATCCCTCTAATCATCTAAGTGATCACGTGATCCATATCAACTAAACCATGTCCGATCATCACGTGAGATGGAGTAGTTTTCAATGGTGAACATCACTATGTTGATCATATCTACTATATGATTCATGCTCGACCTTTCGGTCTCAGTGTTTCGATGCCATATCTGCATATACTAGGCTCGTCAAGTTTAACCTGAGTATTCTTCGTGTGCAAAACTGGCTTGCACCGTTGTAGATGAACGTAGAGCTTATCACACCCAATCATCACGTGGTGTCTCGGCACGACGAACTTTGGCAACGGTGCATACTCAAGGAGAACACTTTTACCTTGAAATTTAGTGAGAGATCATTTTATAATGCTATCGTCAAACAAAGCAGAATAGGATGCATAAAGGATAAACATCACATGCAATCAATGCCCATCATCATCTTGTGCTTGTGATCTCCATCTTCGAAGCACCGTCATGATCACCATCGTCACCGGCGTGACACCTTGATCTCCATCGTAGCATCGTTGTCATCTCGCCAACTATTGCTTCTACGACTATCGCTACCGCTTAGTGATAAAGTAAAGCAATTACAGGGCGATTGCATTGCATACAATAAAGCGACAACCATATGGCTCCTGCCAGTTACCGATAACTTGGTTACAAAACATGATCATCTCATACAACAAAATATAGCATCATGTCTTGACCATATCACATCACAACATGCCCTGCAAAAACAATTTAGGCGTCCTCTACTTTGTTGTTGCAAGTTGTACGTGGCTGCTACGGGCTGAGCAAGAACCGTTCTTACCTACGCATCAAAACCACAACGATAGTTCATCAAGTTAGTGCTGTTTTATCCTTCGCAAGGACCGGGCGTAGCCACACTTGGTTCAACTGAAGTTTTTTTGAGACGGTTCAACTAAAGTTGGAGAAACTGACACCCGCCAGCCACCTGTGTGCAAAGCGCGTCAGTAGAACCAGTCTCGTGTAAGCATACGCATAATGTCGGTCCGGGCTGCTTCATCCAACAATACCGCCGAACCAAAGTGTGACATGCTGGTAAGCAGTATGACTTGTATCACCCACAACTCACTTGTGTTCTACTCGTGCATATAACATCTACACATAAACCTGGCTCGGATGCCACTGTTGGGGAACGTAGTAATTTCAAAAAAATTCTTACGCACGCACATGATCATGGTGATGCATAGCAACGAGAGGGGAGAGTGTGTCTATGTACCCTCGTAGACCGAATGCGGAAGCGTTAGCACAACGCGGTTGATGTAGTCATACGTCTTCACGATCCGACCGATCCAAGTACCGAACGCACGCACCTCCGAGTTCTGCACACGTTCAACTCGATGACGTCCCGCGAGCTCCAATCCAGCAAAGCTTCATAGGAGAGTTTCGTCATCATGACGGCGTGGTGACGGTGATGATGATGCTACCGACGCAGGGCTTCGCCTAAGCACCGCTACGATATGATCGAGGTGGATTATGGTGGAGGGGGGCACCGCACACGGCTAAGGGATCAATGATCAATTGTGTGTCTATGGGGTGCCCCCTGCCCCCGTATATAAAGGACCAAGGAGAAGGAGGCGGCCGACCAAGAAGGGCGCGCCAAGGGGGGAGTCCTATGATACGTCTCCAACGTATCTATAATTTTTGATTGCTCCATGCTATATTATTTACTGTTTTGGACATTATTGGGCTTTATTGTCCACTTTTATATTCTTTTTGGGACTAACCTATTAACCGGAGGCCCAGCCCAGAATTGCTATTTTTGCCTGTTTTAGGGTTTCGAAGAAAAGGAATATCAAACGGAGTCCAAACGGAATGAAACCTTCGGGAACGTGATTTTCTCACCGAATACAACTCAGGAGACTTGGACCCTACGTCAAGCCAACTAATAGGAGGCCACGAGGTAGGGGGGCGCGCCTGCCCCCCTGGCGCGCCCTCCACCCTCGTGGGCCCCCTATTGCTCCACCGATGTACTTCTTCCTCCTATATATACCCACGTACCCCAAACGATCAGATATGGAGCCAAAACCCTAATTCCACCGTCGTAACTTTCTGTATCCACGAGATCCCATCTTGGGGCCTGTTCCGGAGCTCCGTCGGAGGGGGCATCGATCATGGAGGGCTTCTACATCAACACCATAGCCTCTCCGATGAAGTGTGAGTAGTTTACTTCAGACCTACAGGTCCATAGTTAGTAGCTAGATGGCTTCTTCTCTCTTTTTGGATCTCAATACAATGTTCTCCCCCTATCTTGTGGAGATCTATTCGATGTAATCTTCTTTTTGTGGTGTGTTTGTTGAGACCGATGAATTGTGGGTTTATGATCAAGTCTATCTATGAATAATATTTGAATCTTCTCTGAATTCTTTTATGTGTGATTGGTTATCTTTGCAAGTCTCTTTGAATTATCAGTTTGGTTTGGCCTACTAGATTGATCTTTCTTGCAATGGGAGAAGTGCTTAGCTTTGGGTTCAATCTTGCGGTGTCCTTTCCCGGTGACAGTAAGGGCAGCAAGGCACGTATTGTATTGTTGCCATCGAGGATAACAAGATGGGGTTTTCTTCATATTGCATGAGTCCATCCCTCTACATCCTGTCATCTTGCTTAAGGCGTTACTCTGTTTTTAACTTAATACTCTAGATGCATGCTGGATAGCGGTCGATGAGTGGAGTGATAGTAGTAGATGCAGGCAGGAGTCGGTCTACTTGTCTCGTACATGATGCCTATATACATGATCATACCTAGATATTCTCATAACTATGCTCAATTCTGCCAATTGCTCAACAGTAATTTGTTCACCCACCGTAGAATACTTATGCTCTCGAGAGAAGCCACTAGTGAAACCTATGGCCCCCGGGTCTATCTTTATCATATCAATCTCGTACTACTTAGTTATTTACTTTGCCTTTATTTTACTTTGCATCTTTATCATAAAAATACCAAAAATATTATCTTTATCATATCTATCAGATCTCACCCTCGTAAGTGGCCCTATAGGGATTGACAACCCCTATTTGCGTTGGTTGCGAGGATTTATTTGTTTGTGCATGTACGAGGGACTTGCGTGTAGCCTCCTACTGGATTGATACCTTGGTTCTCAAAAACTGAGGGAAATACTTACGCTACTTTGCTGATCATCCCTTCCTCTTCGGGGAAAACCAATGCAGTGCTAAAAGAGGTAGCAAGAAAGATTTCTGGCGCCGTTGCCGGGGAGGACTACGCAAAAGTCAACATACCAAGTACCCATCACATACCCTTATCTCCCGCATTACATTATTTGCCATTGGACTATCGTTTTCCTCTCCCCCCAATTCACCCTTGCAGTTTTATTCGCCCTCTCTCTCTCTCTCCATCCTCCCTCTCTATTTGCCCTCTTTGTCCGCTTGCTTTTTGTTTGCTTTTGTGTTAGTTTGCTTGTTTGTCGCGATGGCTCAAGATAATACTAAATTGTGTGACTTCACCAATACGAACAACAATGATTTTATTAGCACTCCGATTGCTCCTCTTAACGATGTTGAATCTTGTGAAATTAATACTGCTTTGTTGAATCTTGTCATGAAAGATCCATTCTCCGGCCTTCCTGGTGAAGATGCCGCTACCCATCTAAATAGTTTCGTTGATTTGTGTGACATGCAAAAGAAGAAATATGTGGATAATGATATTGTTAAATTGAAGCTATTTCCATTTTCGCTTAGAGATCGTGCTAAAGCTTGGTTTTCGTCTTTGCCTAAAAATAGTATTGATTCATGGAACAAGTGCAAAGATGCTTTTATCTCTAAGTATTTTCCTCCCGCTAAAATCATCTCTCTTAGAAATGATATTATGAACTTTAAGCAACTTGATCATGAACATGTTGCACAAGCTTGGGAGAGAATGAAATTAATGATATGCAATTGCCCTACTCATGGTTTAAATTTATGGATGATTGTACAAATTTTTTATGCTGGATTGAATTTTGCTTCTAGAAATCTTTTAGATTCGTCCGCGGGAGGCACTTTTATGGAAATCACTTTAGGACAAGCTACTAAACTCCTAGATGATATTATGGTTAATTATTCTCAATGGCACACTGAAAGATCTACTAATAAAATGGTGCATGTGATAGAAGAAATTAATGTTTTGAGTGGAAAGATGGATGAACTTATGAAATTATTTGCTAATAAGAGTGTTTCTTCTGATCCTAATGATATGCCCTTGTATACTTTGATTGAGAATAATAATGAATCTATGGATGTGAATTTTGTTGGTAGGAACAATTTTGGTAACAACGCGTATAGAGGAAATTTCAATCCTAGGCCTTATCCTAGTAATCCCTCTAATAATTATGGTAATTCCTACAACAATTCTTATGGAAATTATAATAAGATGCCCTCTGATTTTGATTCGAATATTAAAGAATTTATTGCTTCGCAAAAGAATTTTAATGCTATGATTGAAGAAAAATTGCTTAAGATTGATGATTTGGCTAGGAACGTTGATAGAATTGCTCTTGATGTTGATTCTTTGAAACTTAGATGCCTAGCTAGGGGCGTTAAACGATAGCGCTTGTTGGGAGGCAACCCAATTTTATTTTTATTCCTTGATTTTTGCTCCTGCTTAGTAATAAATAAATTATTTAGCTTCTGTTTTGGTTGTGTTTTTTTGTGTTTAATTAGTGTTTGTGCCAAGTAGAACCGTTAGGAAGACTTGGGGAAAGTCTTGTTGAACTTGCTGTAAAAAACAGAAACTTTAGCGCTCACGAGAACTGCTGTCATTTTTATTTGGAAAGTGATATTTAGTTAATTATTTTTTCAGATGATTAATAGATAAATTCCTCACGTCCATCAATTTATTTTAGAATTTTTGGGGTTCCAGATCTTGCACTAGCTACAGATTACTACAGACTGTTCTGTTTTTGACAGATTCTGTTTTTCGTATGTTGTTTGCTTATTTTGATGAATCTATGGCTAGTAAATCAGTTTATAAACCATAGATAAGTTGGAATACAGTAGGTATAACACCCATATAAATAAAGAATGAGTTCATTACAGTACCTTGAAGTGGTCTTTTGTTTTCTTTCGCTAACGGAGCTCACGAGATTTTCTACTTTAAGTTTTGTGTTGTGAAGTTTTCAAGTTTTGGGTAAAGATTTGATGTATTATGGAACAAGGAGTGGCAAGAGCCTAAGCTTGGGTATGCGCATGGCACCCCCAAGATATTCTAATGACACCTAAAAGCCAAAGCTTGGGGATGCCCCGGAAGGCATCCCCTCTTTCGTCTACTTCTATCGGTAACTTTACTTGGAGCTATATTTTTATTTACCACATGATATGTGTTTTTCTTGGAGCGTATTGTATGATTTGAGTCTTTGCTTATTAGTTTACCACAATCATCCTTGCTGTACACACCTTTTCAGAGAGCCATATATGATTTGGAATTTATTAGAATACTCTATGTGCTTCGCTTATATCTTTTGAGTTATATAATTTTACTCTAGTGCTTCACTTATATCTTCTAGAGCACGGTGGTGGATTTGTTTTATTGAAACTATTGATATGCCATGCTTCACTTATATTATTTTTAGATTCTTATATAGCATGGTAATTTGCTTAAAATCCTAATATGCTTGGTATGCAAGATTAATAATAAAAATTCTCTTATGAGTGTGTTGTATAATATGATAAGTTTGATACTTGATAATTGTTTTGAGACATGGAGATGGTGATATTAAAGTCATGCTAGTTGAGTAGTTGTGAATTTGAGAAATACTTGTGTTGAAACTTGTGATTCCCATAGCATGCACGTATGGTGAACCGTTATGTGATGAAGTCGGAGCATGATCTATTTATTGATTGTCTTCCTTATGAGTGGTGGTCGGGGACGAGCGATGGTATTTTCCTACCAATATATCCCCCTAGGAGCATGCGCGTAATACTTTGCTTTGATAACTTGTAGATTTTTGCAATAAGTATATGAGTTCTTTATGACTAATGTTGAGTCCATGGATTATACGCACTCTCACCCTTCCACCTTTGCTAGCCTCTCTAATGTCGCGCACCTTTCGCTGGTATCATACACCCACCATATACCTTCCTCAAAGCAGCCACCATACCTACCTATTATGGCATTTACATAGCCATTCCGAGATATATTGCCATGCAACTTTCCACCGTTCCATTTATGACACACTCCATCATTGTCATATTACTTAGCATGATCATGTAGTTGACATAGTATTCGTGGCAAAGCCACCGTTCATAATTCTTTCATACTTGTCACTCATGCATCATTGCATATCCCGGTACACCGTCGGAGGCATTCATATAGAGTCATATTTTGTTCTAAGTATCGAGTTGTAATTATTGAGTTGTAAGAAAAATAAAAGTGTGATGATCATCATTATTAGAGCATTGTCCCAAGTGAGGAAAGGATGATAGAGACTATGATTCCCCCACAAGTCGGGATGAGACTCTGGACGAAAAATAAATAAAAGAGGCCAAAGAAGCCCAAATAAAAAAAAGAGAGAAAAGAGGCCATAAAAAGAGAAAAGGCCCAAATAAAAAAATGAGAGAAAAAGAGAGAAGGGACAATGTTACTATCCTTTTACCACACTTGTGCTTCAAAGTAGCACCATGATCTTCATAGTAGAGAGTCTCTCATGTTATCACTTTCATTTACTAGTGGCAATTTTTCATTATAGAACTTGGCTTGTATAGTCCAATGATGGGCTTCCTCAAAATTGCCCTAGGTCTTCATGAGCAAGCAAGTTGGATGCACACCCACTTAGTTTCTTTTTGAGCTTTCATATACTTATAGCTCTAGTGCATCTGTTGCATGGCAATCCCTACTCACTCACATTGATATCTATTGATGGGCATCTCCATAGCCCGTTGATACGCCTAGTTGATGTGAGACTATCTTCCCCTTTTTGTCTTCTACACAACCACCACTCTATTCCACCTATAGTGCTATATCCATGGCTCACGCTCATGTATTGCATGAAGATTGAAAAAGTTTTGAGAATGTAAAAAGTATGAAACAATTACTTGGCTTGTCATCGGGGTTGTGTATGATTTAAATATTTTGTGTGGTGAAGATAGAGCATAGCCAGACTATATGATTTTGTATGGATAACTTTCTTTAGCCATGTTCTTTTGAGAAGACATAATTGCTTTGTTAGTATGCTTGAAGTATTATTATTTTCTATGTCACTATGAACTTTTGTCTTGAATCTTTCGGATCTGAATATTCATACCACAATTAAGAAGAATTACATTAAAATTATGCCAAGTAGCACTCCGCATCAAAAATTCTGTTTTTATCATTTACCTACTCGAGGACGAGCAGGAATTAAGCTTGGGGATGCTTGATACGTCTCCAACGTATCTATAATTTTTTATTGCTCCATGCTATATTATTTACTGTTTTGGACATTATTGGGCTTTATTATCCACTTTTATATTCTTTTTGGGACTAACCTATTAACCTGAGGCCCAGCCCAGAATTGCTGTTTTTGCCTGTTTTAGGGTTTCGAAGAAAAGGAATATCAAACGGAGTCCAAACGGAATGAAACCTTCGGGAACATGATTTTCTCACCGAATACAACTCAGGAGACTTGGACCCTACGTCAAGCCAACTAATAGGAGGCCACGAGGTAGGGGGGGCGCGCCTGCCCCCCCTGGCGCGCCCTCCACCCTCGTGGCCCCCTGTTGCTCCACCGACATACTTCTTCCTCCTATATATACCCACGTACCCCAAACAATCAGATATGGAGCCAAAACCCTAATTCCACCGCCGTAACTTTCTGTATCCACGAGATCCCATCTTGGGGCCTGTTCCGGAACTCCGCCGGAGGGGGCATTGATCATGGAGGGCTTCTACATCAACACCATAGCCTCTCCGATGAAATGTGAGTAGTTTGCTTCAGACCTACGGGTCCATAGTTAGTAGCTAGATGGCTTCTTCTCTCTTTTTGGATCTCAATACAATGTTCTCCCCCTATCTTGTGGAGATCTATTCGATGTAATCTTCTTTTTGTGGTGTGTTTGTTGAGACCGATGAATTGTGGGTTTATGATCAAGTCTATCTATGAATAATATTTGAATCTTCTCTGAATTCTTTTATGTATGATTGGTTATCTTTGCAATCAGTTTGGTTTGGCCTACTAGATTGATCTTTCTTGCAATGGGAGAAGTGCTTAGCTTTGGGTTCAATCTTGTAGTGTCCTTTCCCGGTGACAGTAAGGGCAGCAAGGCACGTATTGTATTGTTGCCATCGAGGATAACAAGATGGGGTTTTCTTCATATTGCATGAGTCCATCCCTCTACATCATGTCATCTTGCTTAAGGCGTTACTCTGTTTTTAACTTAATACTCTAGATGCATGCTGGATAGCGGTCGATGAGTGGAGTGATAGTAGTAGATGCAGGCAGGAGTCGGTCTACTTGTCTCGTACATGATGCCTATATACATGATCATACCTAGATATTCTCATAACTATGCTCAATTCTGTCAATTGCTCAACAGTAATTTGTTCACCCACCGTAGAATACTTATGCTCTCGAGAGAAGCCACTAGTGAAACCTATGGCCCCCGTGTCTATCTTTATCATATCAATCTCCTACTACTTAGTTATTTACTTTGCTATTTACTTTGCCTTTATTTACTTTGCATCTTTATCATAAAAATACCAAAAATATTATCTTTATCATATCTATCAGATCTCACTCTCATAAGTGGCCCTATAGGGATTGACAACCCCTATTTGCGTTGGTTGCGAGGATTTATTTGTTTGTGCAGGTACGAGGGACTTGCATGTAGCCTCCTACTGGATTGATACCTTGGTTCTCAAAAACTGAGGGAAATACTTACGCTACTTTGCTGCATCATCCCTTCCTCTTCGGGGAAAACCAACGCAGTGCTAAAATAGGTAGCATCCTACTCCCACTAGGAGTAGGACTCCTCCTTTTCCTATTAGGAGTAGGAGAGGGGGGAGGAAAGGGAGAGGAGGGGAAGGAAAGAGGGGGCCGGCCCCCCTTGCCCTAAACCAATTCGGTTTGGGCCTTGGGGGGCGCCCCACACTCCCCTTGCTTCCCTCTATTTCCAATAAGGCCCATGTAGGCCCATTAAGCCCTGGGGGGGGTTCCAGTAATCCCCGGTACTCCGATATATGTCTGAAACCTTCCGGAACCTTTCCGGTGTCCGAACATAATCATCCAATATATCGATCTTTACGTCTCGACCATTTTGAGACTCCTGTCATGTCCATGATCACATCCGAGACTCCGAACTACCTTCGGTACATCAAAACACAAAACTCATAATACCGATCGTCACCGAACTTTAAACGTGCAGACCCTACGGGTTCGAGAACTATGTAGACATGACCGAGACACGTCTCCGATCAATAACCAATAGAGGAACCTGGATGCTCATATTGGCTCCCACATATTCTATGAAGATCTTTATCGGTCAAACCGCATAACAACATAGGTTGTTCCCTTTGTCATCGATATGCTACTTGCCCGAGATTCGATTGTCGGTATCTCAATACCTAGTTCAATCTCGTTACCGGCAAGTCTCTTTACTCGTTCCATAATACATCATCCCGCAACTAACTCATTAGTTACAATGCTTGCAAGGCTTATAGTGATGTGCATTATCGAGTGGGCCCAAAGATACCTCTCCGACAATCGGAGTGACAAATCCTAATCTCGAAATACGCCAACTCAACAAGTACCTTCGGAGACACCTGTAGAGCACCTTTATAATCACCTAGTTACGTTGTGACGTTTGGTAGCACACAAAGTGTTCCTCCGGTAAACGGGAGTTGCATAATCTCATAGTCATAGGAACGTGTATAAGTCATGAAGAAAGCAATAGCAACATACTAAACGATCAAATGCTAAGCTAACAGAATGGGTCAAGTCAATCACATCATTCTCCTAATGATGTGATCCCGTTAATCAAATGACACCTCATGTCTATGGCCAGGAAACATAACCATCTTTGATCAACGAGCTAGTCAAGTAGAGGCATACTAGTGACACTTTGTTTGTCTATGTATTCACACATGTATCATGTTTCCGGTTAATACAATTCTACCATGAATAATAAACATTTATCATGATATAAGGAAATAATAATAACTTTATTATTACCTATAGGGCATATTTCCTTCACTCCACCCTCGAGGAAGCCTCGTGTCCTTTTCGGTCTGCTTCTTATTTTCCTATTTTTCTAAATATTCCAAAACAGAGAAAAAATGCCATTAGAACTGTTTTGGAGTCGGTTTACTTACCGTACCACATACCTTTTCCTTTTCGGAGTCTGAAATGTTCTGGAAAGTGTCTCTTATGTATTCCTCCGGGGTTACGGTTTCAATAATATTGGTTTCAACATTTATGGGATTACCCGAGATATAATGTTTGATTCTTTGACCATTCACCACCTTTGGATTTGTGCCTTCGAAGTTGTTGATTTTTATGGCACCGGAACGATAGACCTCCTCGATAACGTAAGGACCTTCCCATTTAGAGAGAAGTTTTCCTGCAAAAAATCTTAAACGAGAGTTATATAACAATACATAATCACCTACATTAAACTCACACTTTTGTATCCTTTTATCATGCCATCTTTTAACTTTTTCATTAACAGTTTGGCATTCTCATAGGCTTGGGTTCTCCACTCATCAAGTGAAGTAATGTCAAATAACCTCTTCTCACCGGCAAGTTTGAAATAATAATTGATCTCTTTAATGGCCCAATATGCCTTATGTTCTAGCTCAAGAGGTAAATGACATGCTTTACCATAAACCATTTTATACGGAGACATACCCATAGGATTTTTATATGCAGATCTATAGGCCCATAATGCATCATCAAGTTTCTTGGACCAATTCTTTCTAGATCTATTAACAGTCTTTTGCAAAATTAATTTGAGCTCTCTGTTACTCAATTCTACTTGACCACTAGATTGTGGGTGATAAGGAGATGCAGTTCTATGATTAATGTCATACTTAGCAAGCATTTTATGAAAGGCGCCATGAATAAAATGTGAACCACCATCAGTCATTAAATATCTAGGGACTCCAAACCTCGGGAAAATAACTTCTTTAAGCATCTTAATAGAGGTGTTATGATCAGCACTACTAGTTGGAATAGCTTCTACCCACTTAGTAACGTAATCAACATCGACTAAAATATGTGTATACCCATTAGAGGAAGGAAAAGGTCCCATATAATCAAAGCCCCAAACATCAAATGGTTCAATAACAAGTGAATAATTCATAGGTATTTCTTGACGTCTACTAATATTACCAATTCTTTGACATTCATCACAAGACAAGACAAACTTACGGGCATCCTTGAAGAGAGTGGGCCAATAAAAACCGGATTGCAATACCTTATGTGCAGTTCTATCTCCAGCATGGTGTCCTCCATAAGCCTCGGAGTGACACTTGCGTAGGATCTGTTCCTGTTCATGCTCAGGTACACAATGTCTAATAATACCATCTACTCCTTCTTTATACAGATGTGGGTCATCCCAAAAGTAATGTCTCAAATCATAGAAGAACTTTTTCTTTTGCTGGTATGTGAAACTAGGTGGTATAAATTTAGCAACAATATAATTAGCATAATCATCATACCATGGAGCAGTTCGAGAAGCATTTATGACATTTAATTGTTCATCAGGAAAGCTATCATCAATAGGTAGTGGGTCATCAAGAACATTCTCTAACCTAGACAAGTTGTCTGCAACGGGGTTCTCAGCTCCCTTTCTATCAATAATATGCAAATCAAATTCTTGTAGCAGGAGAACCCATCTAATAAGTCTAGGTTTAGCATCTTTCTTTTCCATAAGGTATTTAATAGCAGCATGATCAGTGTGAATAGTTACTTTAGAATCAATAATATAAGGTCTGAACTTATCACAAGAAAAAACAGCTGCTAAAATTCTTTTTCAGTAGTAGCATAATTTCTCTGGGCATTGTCTAGAGTTTTACTAGCATATTGAATAACATTTAATTTCTTATCAACTCTTTGCCCTAGAACAGCACCTACAACATAATCACTAGCATCACACATAATTTCAAAGGGTAAATTCCAATCAGGTGGCTGAACAATAGGTGCAGAAATCAATGCTTTCTTAAGTATTTCAAATGCTTCTATGCAATCATCATCAAAGACAAAAGGAATATCTTTTTGTAATAGATTAGTCAGAGGCCGAGAATTTTTTTAGAAGTCCTTAATGAACCTCCTATAAAAACCGGCATGACCGAGGAAGCTTCTTATACCTTTAATGTCCTTGGGACATGGCATCTTTTCAATAGCATCAACTTTAGCTTTATCAACTTCAATGCCTCTTTCAGAAATTTTATGCCCTAAGACAATACCTTCATTAACCATAAAGTGGCATTTCTCCCAATTCAAGACAAGATTAGTTTCTTCACATCTCTGCAAAACTCGATCAAGGTTGCTCAAGCAATCATCAAAAGAGGATCCATAAACGGAGAAATCATCCATGAAAACCTCACAAATCTTTTCACAAAAGTCAGAGAATATAGCCATCATGCATCTTTGAAAGGTAGCAGGTGCATTACATAAACCAAAAGGCATACGTCTATAAGAAAAAGTACCGAAAGGGCAAGTAAAAGTGGTCTTTGCTTGATCATCAGTTGACACAGGTATTTGAGAGAAGCCAGAGTAACCATCTAGAAAGCAAAAAATGTGTATGTTTGGATAATCTTTCTAGCATTTGATCAATGAAAGACAAATGGTAATGATCTTTTTAGTAGCTTTATTTAATTTGCGGAAATCAATTACCATCCTATAACCTGTAATAATTCTTTGCGGGATCAATTCATCTTTATCATTAGGAACAACGGTAATACCTCCCTTCTTAGGGACACAATGGATAGGACTTACCCACTGACTATCAGCAACGGGATAAATTATACCTGCCTCAAGGAGCTTTAATATTTCCTTTCTTACCACCTCTTTCATCTCAGGGTTCAGTCGTCGTTGGTGATCAATAACTGGTTTGGCGTCTTTCTCAAAATTTATTTTGTGTTGACATAGAGTGGGACTAATGCCCTTAAGATCATCAAGAATATATCCAATAGCAGCATGTTGCTTCTTCAGAGTTTTCAATAGTTTCTCTTCTTCATGCTCTGAAAGGTTAGCACTAATAATAACATAATATATCTTCTTTTCATCAAGATAAGCATATTTAAGAGTATCTGGTAATGGTTTAAGATCAAACACGGGATCACCCTTGGGTGGAGGAGGATCCCTAGGATTTCAATAGGAAAATTGTGTTTCAGAATGGGTCCTTGTTTAAAGAATACTTCATCTATTTCCCTTCTTTCATTCATAAACATATCATACTCATGGTCTAACAAATATTGTTCTAAAGGATCGTTAGGAGGCACATCAATAGAAGCAAGGCCAATAATTTCATCTTCGCTAGGCAATTCTTCATCATGGGGTTGTGTCGTGGTTCTAAGACTGACAGTAGAATAGGGGGGTAGGAATGTAGAGGCAAGATCCTAGCTATGGAGGAGTTGTACACACGAGTTTATGAGTTCAGGCCTTTCTCGGAGGAAGTAACAGCCCTACGTCTCGGAGCCCTGAGGCGGTCGACTGAATATATGTGTGTGAATTACAGAAAGTGCGAACCCTTGTCCCAGAGGAGGGGGTGGCTTATATAGAGTGCGCCAGGACCCCGGCTCCCCTCCGTTACACAGGGTTCAATGTTCATAAAGGAGGGGCGTTACTGGTAACGTCTGCAGTAAAGTGTTATAAATGCCCATAAAGCTATGGTTTAAGTCTTGACCGTTGCAGAGTGGAGAGTTTCTCATCTTCTGGTGGTCGAGTGTCTTCAAGGTGGTCGAGTGAGCACGTCTTCATGGTCGAGTGGATGATGATTTCTCTTTGACTGCTTCTGATTCTTTGTAGAGATGTCCTTGGGGAGGGTATGTTGGACAGATCCATGACCCTACCCTAAGTACATAGCTTCATCATTAGCCCCCGAATGAATCAGGGTTTGAATGAGGAAGGAGTTGGGAACACTTCCGACCCATTCTTTGTGCTATGAGTATATCTTGCTTGGGAACAACGAGTGGAGGTGAGGACGTCGACTCCTTTCTTAGTCGCCTTGGTCCATTCTTGGTTTTTGTCGAGTGAACTTTCATGGTAGAATTCCGAATGGTGATGTAGAGGATGTTTGTCTTCAGTCTGACAGATTGCTCTGCTCTCCGCGGATCTCGCGGGATTTGAATTTTGGGAAGTGCGCCAGACGGGCGAAACCGAGGTTATCGGGACGGATTAGGCAAGTCTCCTCGATCCCCGCGCCACCTTTTTCGCCACGTACTGCGTGCGCGACTGTTGCGGGATTTGTTTAGATCGTCTGGGTCCACCAGTCAGCCACTCGGTGAAAGACGTTATAAAAGGCCCTGGACCGGGCCTCTGCCCCGCGCGCTCCCATTCTCTCTTCTTCTTCTCCCGATCTCTCCGCCACGCTCGCTTCCGCCCTCATCGCCGGACATTTGCTCGAGCTCGTCCCATCGCCATGGGGAAGGAGAGGACGGTGGCGCTGGAACGCACGAAGAAGGCGACCGCGAAGGCCAAGGGCAAGCGGACCAGCCGGGGCGGATCGTCGTCGAGATCTGGCCTGCCGGCGGGCTGGATCCAGGGCGACTGGATCTGCTCGACAATCACCCAAGATGACCTCAACGACCTGGTGGAGGGGGGACTGATCCCCCACAAGTCGGCACGGCTCCCGGGGAACGAAACCGAGCCGCAGCCAAGGGAGGGTGAGTGTGTTCTCCTCGCCACCCACGTAGATCGCGGATTCTCACTACCTCCCCATCCTTTCTTCCGGGGTTTTTTGAACTTCTTTGGGGCTCAACTCCACCATTTCACTCCAAACACCATAGTCTATCTGGCCGCTTTCGTGTCGATGTGTGAAAACTTCTTGGGCTGTCGACCGCACTGGGGTCTTTTCAAACACATCTTCACCTGCCGCTCCCAGTCGGTCAAAAAGGCCAAGTCGAGTGATGAGAAGACACAAGTGATCCAGATGTGCGGGGGTCTGGGGATCCAGATGATGAGCAAGAGTACTTTCCCAGCCATGATTCTTTCCGACTCGGTTCGGGGCTGGCAGTCGACTTGGTTCTACTGCAAGGTTCAGCCGACCCCGGGTCAGTCGACTGGACTTCCTCCCTTTTCCTTGGCTCGAGTGGAGAAGCCCGCCCCCTGAAGGTAGTTCCAGAAGAGAAGGCGCAGGTCAAGGTGCTGGTCGAGCGGGTCGTCCAGCTTGTCCGCGACGGAGTGACCGGGATGGACCTGCTGGAGGTCTTTCTCGGTCGACGCATCCAACCTCTTCAGGCGCGTGATCATCCGATGTGGATGTACTCTGGGCTCGAGGACTCCACTCGGATCCACCCGGAGGATGTCAGTGAGGAGATCTTGGAGAAGTGGTTGAGGGGAATCACCGGCAACAAAGACAACCCCCGGGGGTCTAGGAGGGTGATTCCATTCGACAACTCGCACCAGCCGGAGCAGGTATACTTCTGTTTTATCAAGTATCTTTCTGATTCACCGTGTGATGTCTTGTTTGTGGTCGACTGAATTTCCTTTGATCGTTATCCTTTCAGGCCCTCATCGACATGTACTCAATGCCCAACGGAGTGCTAGACCAAGACGCTGAGGAAGAAGGGAGCGGGGGCGAGAGCGGTGAGGAGCATTCGGAAGCCTAGGAGGACGACGAGAGCGACGAATCGACTGATGATGAAGAAGTCGACTCGCCTCCTCGCAGGGAGAGGAGATCCAAGCACGCTCACGACCCGGCAAGCGCTTCGGGCTTGGCGGCCGCGCCGATTGGGCAATCGTCGAAGCGCCCCATGACGTCTTCCCCAACGCCGACTGAGAAGGCTCCAAAGCAATCCAAAGTTGCGCCGCCTCTAGCACCGAAAGCGCTGAAAGCCACCTCCTCCAAACTGCCAAAAGCTTTGCCCAGGATCAAAGTGACCATTCCTACTATCTCCGGGTAACCATCTGACTTGTCTTTTTCGTCGACTCGATTAACCAGACGTAACCGGTTGAATGCGGGTCTTTGCAGTGCTGCTACGTCAGGAACCTCTTCTTTCCAGTACCGGGACGAGGAAATGGAAGATGCGGTAACCTCCAACCCAGGTATAAACTGTTGTGATTTTGTTCTTGATTCTTTGGTCGACTGCGTTCGAGTGGTTCACTTGGGGTCGAATGATTTGCCTTACAGCTCCGCCCAACATCATTGATCTTCCAGATGACGACGAAGATGTGGCTCTTAAGCCCAGGAAGAGCAAGAAGGTAGCAGCTGGCAGGATGGCTCGGCAAGAACCAACTAACACCTCCCGTCCGTCAACCTGAAGACGCGGGCTGGGCCTCTGTGACCTTCGCTGCACCCTTATCGAGTGGGCATCCCGCACCGTCGACTACACCTGTGATTCCTTCACCTGTCCAACTCCACTCCGCGGAGCTCCAAGCCACCGCACCTGGGTCGTCTTCTCACTTTTTCACCAGCTACCCCGTCCCGGACAACCAGTCGGAAGCGGCTGCGGAAGCCATCCGACAAGCTGACATGATGATGGAGCGGGTGAAGACAGTGCATGAGAACAGCCAGGCTGCCTACGACGCCAGCACTGCTCTTCGGGCCAATGTCCAGGTGAGTAGACTTTCTGACTGTTTTTGTTCTCGAAAAATCTTCTTCTGCACAATCTCCTGTTGTTTGCGTCGAATTAGAGCACCCACTGGGTGTTTTGTTGTTTTTGGTAGTTTCGCTCTTCCACTTGATCTGGGCGAGTGGGATCAGAACAGGTAGGGGCACGCTAAGTGCACCCACTGGGTGTAGTCCCCGAGACCACGGTCGACTGCTGGTAGTCGACTGGGGTCTGAGTTCTTCTTTCTTTTCTTTTACTCCTTACACTCGACTCCAGCGGGCCAGTCGAGTAGGATCTGAACCGGTGGGGGCACGCCAAGTGCACCCACTGGGTGTAGTCCCCGAGACCGCAGTCGACTGCTGGCAGTCGACTCGGGTCTGATCAGCTTTTTTTTGACTTGGTCCGGGCGGACCGGACGAGTTGAGTCTTAGTCAGCGGGGGCACACCAAGTGCACCCGCTGGGTGTAGCCCCTGGGACCGCAGTCGACTGTGTGCGGTCGGCTGGGGTCTAAATGAACTTCTTTAGGTTTTATTCACTCAGAAGTGAACCACCTTTGATCTTATCGATTGATCCGTCTTTTGCCTTCTGCAGAAGTCTTGTACTCTTATTTCCAAGTTTGCTGAACTTGAGGAGAAGCAGAGGCAACTCAACCTAGACTTGGAATTGGCCCAGCAAAATTTGAAAAAAGCTTAAGACGAGGCCGCTGGTATGGAAGGTGACTGATTGTCGACTGACTTTCAATATATCTCTTTGATCTCTTCTTTGATTCGATTGCTTCTTTTGCAGAGAAAATGAAGTTGGCTCTGGAGAAGGACTCGGACCTCGTCGCCGCACAAAAAGCAGCCCAAGACAAAACCGCTCTCGCAGACCAGAAGCTTGCTTCAATCGGAACGCTGGAAGGAGAGGTGAACAAACTGAAATCTTGTCTTAATGAAGCTAACCGCGAAGTGACCAGTCTGAAGAAGGACAAGGTCGTCCTGAATGAAAAGTTGGAGTCTACAATCCGCAAGAGGAATGACACAGAAGCTTATCTGAGGACTCTTGCCAAGAAGCTTTATCTCGCACTGGGAGGTATCTCTTTTAACCCAACCGTGTTGATGCTTGCAATTGGATCTTGCTCGGTCGATTGACTAATTTTTTGCTGCAGAACTCTGCCAAGACTTCGACGAAGAAACTGGAAGGGTCGAGACGGGTCTGGACCCTATCGCCTCCCCAGTCTACGACGAAACTGCGATGAACGTGCTCCGACTGGAGTCCCGTATCGCCAGCGCCACAAGCTACCTTGCGCGCCTGAAGGAGGTTATCTCTCAAATCGACTCATCACTTTGGCCAGGGGAGACGCTTCAGAATGACTTGGAATCCCTGATGACTCGACTGAACGAGATCCCTGACCGAGTGCAAGAATGGAAGAAATTCTCTGCCCGGTGCGGTGCTGATGTTCCGCTGTCCTTGGTGCGAGTCCATTGCAAGGAGGCTCGTGAAGATAAGCTAGCTGCGATCAAAGTCGCTAACACCGAAAAGCACGACTTCCAGTCCTTCATGGAGACTTTCATCGCTGCTGCCACTCGGATCGCTGATGGGATTGACCTGGACTCATTCGTGGAGCCTGCCAGCCCTTCTCCGGCCGAGTGAACAGACTCATGAAACTTGAATACGCTTTAAATTTGCCTCAGAATGCCGAGTGATTGTTGTAACCGTTGAACTCCTTCGGGCTTGATGCCCGAGTACTTTTGATTTTCTGCTTGGAACTTTTAGGATTTATCTAAATTTGGTTTATTTCCGAATGTGCTTGTGTTTGTCCTCGAATGGACTTTGCTCACTGCTTGGAATAGTCTTTGCGTTGGATACGCAGCTCTGAGGTGGCGGCTCCAGTCGACCTGCGCTTCGTCGTCCTTGCAGATAGGGATGGAGCGGATGTTGTATTTGTGCCAGCTTCGAAGGAGAAGGTTGCAGTTGACCTGCACCTCGTCGTCCTTGGGGATAGGGATGGACTGGACGTTGTATTTGTGCTACAGCTCCGAAGGAGAAGGTTGCAGTCGACCTGCACCTCGTCGTCCTTGCGGATAGGGATGGACCGGACGTTGTATTTGTGCCGCAGCTCCGAAGGAGAAGGTTGCAGTCGACCTGCACCTCGTTGTCCTTGCGGATAGGGATGGACCGGACGTTGTATTTGTGTCGCCGCTCCGAAGGAGAAGGTTGCAGTCAACCTGCACCTCGTCGTCCTTGCGGATAGGGGCATGTTTCAAACTTAGGCGAGTACTAGACTGCAGCTAAGCCCCCGAGTGGGAGGATTTCTCTCCACTCGATAGGATTTTTTCAAACTTAGGCAAGTACCGGACTGCAGCTAAGCCTCCTAGCGAGAGAACTTAGGCGAGTGCTGTATTGCAGCTAAGCCTCCGAGTGGGAGGACTGCTCTCCACTCGGTAGGATTTTTTCAAACTTAGGTGAGTACCGGACTGCAGCTAAGCCTCCTAGTGAGAGAACTTAGGCGAGTGTTGGACTGCAGCTAAGCCCTCGAGTGGGAGGATTGCTCTCCACTTGGTAGGATTTTTTCAAACTTAGGCGAGTACCGGACTGTAGCTAAGCCTCCTAGCGAGAGAACTTAGGCGAGTGCTGGACTGCAGCTAAGCCTCCGAGTGGGAGGACTGCTCTCCACTCGGTAGGATTTTTTCAAACTTAGGCGAGTACCGGACTGCAGCTAAGCCTCCTAGTGAGAGAACTTAGGCGAGTGCTGGACTGCAGCTAAGCCCCCGAGTGGGAGGATTGCTCTCCACTCGGTAGGATTTTTTCAAACTTGGATTTTTTTCAAACTTAGGCAAGTACCGGACTGCAGCTAAGCCTCCTAGCGAGAGAACTTAGGCGAGTGCTGGACTGCAGCTAAGCCTCCGAGTGGGAGGACTGCTCTCCACTCGGTAGGATTTTTTCAAACTTAGGCGAGTACCGGACTGCAGCTAAGCCTCCTAGTGAGAGAACTTAGGCGAGTGCTGGACTGCAGCTAAGCCCCCGAGTGGGAGGATTGCTCTCCACTCGGTAGGATTTTTTCAAACTTGGATTTTTTTCAAACTTAGGCAAGTACCGGACTGCAGCTAAGCCTCCTAGCGAGAGAACTTAGGCGAGTGCTGGACTGCAGCTAAGCCTCCGAGTGGGAGGACTGCTCTCCACTCGGTAGGATTTTTTCAAACTTAGGCGAGTACCGGACTGCAGCTAAGCCTCCTAGTGAGAGAACTTAGGCGAGTGCTGGACTGCAGCTAGGCCCCCGAGTGGGAGGATTGCTCCCAACTCGATAGGATTTTTTCAAACTTAGGCGAGTACCAGACTGCAGCTAAGCCTCCTAGTGAGAGAACTTAGGCGAGTGCTGGACTGTAGCTAAGCCCCCGAGTGGGAGGATTGCTCTCCACTAGGTAGGATTTTTTCAAACTTAGGCGAGTACCGGACTGCAGCTAAGCCTCCTAATGAGAGAACTTAGGCGAGTACTGGACTGCAGCTAAGCCCCCGAGTGGAAGGATTGCTCTCCACTCGGTAGGATTTTCTTTCGAACTTAGGTGAAACAGATTCGCGACTAAGCCCACCCACTGGGGGATTTCAGAAGTAAATAAGAACAACAACAATCGAATGATAGGACCATAAGTTCTTGTCTTTGATAAACGAATTACAAAGGTGTTTCTTATTACATTTTATTTGAACGAGTGCTTAAGTATAAAAGGGGCGGAGCAGCTCCGCGTTCCAAGCCCGTGGCTCATCTTTTTGATGCTCAATGTGTTGGGGAACGTGGTAATTTCAAAATTTTCCTACGCACACGCAAGATCATGGTGATGCATAGCAACGAGAGGGGAGAGTGTGATCTATGTACCCTCGTAGACCGACAGCGGAAGCGTTATGACAACGCGGTTGATGTAGTCGTACGTCTTCACGGCCCGACCGATCAAGCACCGAAACTATGGCACCTCCGAGTTCTAGCACACGTTCAGCTCGATGGCAATCCCTGGACTCTGATCCAGCAAAGTGTCGGGGAAGAGTTCTGTCAGCACGACGGCGTGGTGACGATCTTGATGTTCTACTGTCGCAGGGCTTCGCCTAAGCACCACTACAATATTATCGAGGACTATGGTGGAAGGGGGCACCGCACACGGCTAAGAGAACGATCTTAGAGATCAACTTGTGTGTCTAGGGGTGCCCCTGCCCCCGTATATAAAGGAGCCAAGGGGGGGTGCGGCCGGCCCTAGGAGGAGGCGCGCAGGAGGAGTCCTACTCCTACCGGGAGTAGGACTCCCCCCTTTCCCTAGTTGGATTAGGACTTGGGAAGAAGGAAGAGAGGGAAGAAAGGAAAAGGGGGGGCGCCGCCCCCCTTCCTTGTCCAATTCGGACTTGGGGGGGAGGGGCGCGCGGCAGCCCCTAGGCCTCCTCTCCTCTTCCTCCACTAGGCCCATTAAGGCCCATTAGGTTACCGGGGGGTTCCGGTAACCTCCCGGTACTCCAGTAAAATGCCGATTTCATCCGGAAAACTTCCGATGTCCAAACATAGGCTTCCAATATATCAATCTTTATTTCTCGACCATTTCGAGACTCCTCGTCATGTCCCTGATCTCATCCGAGACTCCGAACTCCTTCAGTACATCAAAACATATAAACTCATAATGAAACTGTCATCGAAACCTTAAGCGTGCGGACCCTACGGGTTGGAGAACAATGTAGACATGACTGAGACATGTCTCCGGTCAATAACCAATAGCGGAACCTGGATGCTCATATTGGCTCCCACATATTCTACGAAGATCTTTATCGGTCAGACCGCATAACAACATACGTTGTTCCCTTTGTCATCGGTATGTTACTTGCCCGAGATTCGATCGTCGGTATCTCAATACCTAGTTCAATCTCGTTACCGGCAAGTCTCTTTACTCGTTCCGTAATACATCATCTCGCAACTAACTCATTAGTTGCAATGCTTGCAAGGCTTATGTGATGTGCATTACCGATAGGGCCCAGAGATACCTCTCCGACAATCAGAGTGACAAATCCTAATATCGAAATACGCCAACCCAACATGTACCTTTGGAGACACCTGTAGAGCTCCTTTATATAGCCACCCAGTTACGTTGTGACGTTTGGTATACCCAAAGCACTCCTATGGTATCCGGGAGTTACACGATCTCATGGTCTAAGGAAAAGATACTTTGACATTGGAAAACTCTAGCAAACGAACTATACGATCTTGTGCTATGTTTAGGATTGGGTCTTGTCCATCACATCATTCTCCTAATGATGTGATCTCGTTATCAATGACATCCAATGTCCATAGTCAGGAAACCATGACTATCTGTTGATCAACGAGCTAGTCAACTAGAGGCTTACTAGGGACATGTTGGTGTCTGTTATTCACACATGTATTACGATTTCCGGATAATAAAATTATAGCATGAATAAAGACAATTATCATGAACAAGGAAATATAATAATAATGCTTTTATTATTGCCTCTAGGGCATATTTCCAACAGTCTCCCACTTGCACTAGAGTCAATAATCCAGTTACATTGTGATGAATCGAACACCCATGGACTTCTGGTGTTGATCATGTTTTGCTCTAGGGAGAGGTTTAGTCAACGGATCTGCTACATTCAGGTCCGTGTGCACTTTACAAATCTCTATGTCTCCATCTTGAACATTTTCACGAATGGAGTTGAAGCGACGCTTGATGTGCCTTGTCTTCTTGTGAAACCTGGGCTCCTTGGCAAGAGCGATGGCTCCAGTGTTGTCACAGAAGAGCTTGATCGGCCCCGACGCATTGGGTATGACTCCTAGGTCGGTGATGAACTCCTTCACCCATATTGCTTCATGTGCTGCCTCCGAGGCTGCCATGTACTCCGCTTCACATGTAGATCCCGCCACGACGCTTTGCTTGCAACTGCACCAGCTTACTGCCCCACCATTCAAAATATACATGTATCCGGTTTGTGACTTAGAGTCATCCAGATTTGTGTCGAAGCTAGCGTCGACGTAACCCTTTACGACGAGCTCTTCGTCACCTCCATAAACGAGAAACATTTCCTTAGTCCTTTTCAGGTACTTCAGGATATTCTTGACCGCTGTCCAGTGTTCCTTGCCGGGATTACTTTGGTACCTTCCTACCAAACTTACGGCAAGGTTTACATCAGGTCTGGTACACAGCATGGCATACATAATAGAACCTATGGCTGAGGCATAGGGGATGACACTCATCTCTTCTATTTCTTCTGCCGTGGTCGGACATTGAGCTGAGCTCAATTTCACACCTTGTAACACAGGTAAGAACCCCTTCTTAGAATGATCCATATTGAACTTCTTCAATATCTTATCAAGGTATGTGCTTTGCGAAAGACCTATGAGGCGTCTCGATCTATCCCTATAGATTTTGATGCCTAATATATAAGCAGCTTCTCCAAGGTCCTTCATTGAAAAACTCTTATTCAAGTAGGCCTTGATGCTGTCCAAGAGTTCTATATCATTTCCCATCAAAAGTATGTCATCTACATATAATATGAGAAATGCTGCAGAGCTCCCACTCACTTTCTTGTAAACGCAGGCTTCTCCATAAGTCTGTGTAAACCCAAACGCTTTGATCATCTCATCAAAGCGAATGTTCCAACTCCGAGATGCTTGCACCAGCCCATAAATCGAGCGTTGGAGCTTGCATACCTTGTCAGCATTCTTAGGATCAACAAAACCTTCCGGCTGCATCATATACAATTCTTCCTTAAGGAAACCATTAAGGAATGCCGTTTTGACGTCCATTTGCCATATTTCATAATCATAGAATGCGGCAATCGCTAACATGATTCGGACGGACTTCAGCTTCGCTACCGGTGAGAAAGTCTCATCGTAGTCAACCCCTTGAACTTGTCGATAACCCTTAGCGACAAGCCGAGCTTTATAGATGGTCACATTACCATCCGCGTCTGTCTTCTTCTTAAAGATCCATTTATTTTCTATGGCTCGCCGTTCAGCGGGCAAGTCAGTCAAAGTCCATACTTCGTTTTCATACATGGATCCTATCTCGGATTTCATGGCTTCTAGCCATTTGTCGGAATCCGGGCCCGCCATCGCTTCTTCATAGTTCGAAGGTTCACCGTTGTCTAACAACATGATTTCCAAGACAGGGTTGCCGTACCACTCTGGCGCGGAACGTGTCCTTGTGGACCTTCGAATTTCAGTAGGAGCTTGATCAGAAGTATCTTGATCATTATCATTAACTTCCTCTCTAGTCGGTGCAGGCACCTCAGGAACATTTTCTTGAGTTGCGCCATTTACCGGTTCAAGAGGTAATACTTCATCAAGCTCTACTTTCCTCCCACTTACCTCTTTCGAGAGAAACTCTTTCTCTAGAAAGGACCCATTCTTGGCAACAAAGATCTTGCCTTCGGATCTGAGGTAGAAGGTGTACCCAACAGTTTCTTTTGGGTATCCTATGAAGACGCATTTTTCCGATTTGGGTTCGAGCTTTTCAGGTTGAAGTTTCTTGACATAAGCATCGCATCCCCAAACTTTCAGAAACGACAACTTAGGTTTCTTACCAAACCATAATTCAAACGGTGTCGTCTCAACGGATTTCGACGGAGCCCTATTTAAAGTGAATACGGCAGTCTCTAAAGCATAGCCCCAAAAAGATAGCGGTAAATCAGTAAGAGACATCATAGACCGCACCATATCCAATAGAGTGCGATTACGACGTTCGGACACACCGTTACGCTGAGGTGTTCCAGGCGGCGTGAGTTGTGAAACTATTCCACATTTTCTTAAGTGTGTGCCAAACTCGTGACTCAAGTATTCTCCTCCACGATCTGATCGTAGAAACTTGATTTTCCTCTCACGTTGATTTTCAACCTCACTCTGAAATTCCTTGAACTTTTCAAAGGTTTCAGACTTGTGTTTCATTAAGTAGATATACCCATATCTACTTAAATCATCAGTGAGCGTGAGAACATAACGATAGCCACCGCGAGCCTCAACACTCATTGGACCGCACACATCAGTATGTATGATTTCCAATAAGTCGGTTGCTCGCTCCATTGTTCCTGAGAACGGAGTCTTGGTCATCTTACCCATGAGGCATGGTTCGCATGTGTCAAATGATTCATAATCAAGAGACTCTAAAAGTCCATCTGCATGGAGCTTCTTCATGCGTTTGACACCTATGTGACCAAGGCGGCAGTGCCACTATGTGGTACTATCATTATCAACTTTACTCCTTTTGGTACTCACACTATGAATATGTGTAGCAATACGCTCGAGATTCATTAAGAATAAACCATTCACCATAGGAGCATGACCATAAAACATATCTCTCATATAAATGGAACAACCATTATTCTCAGATTTAAATGAGTAGCCATCTCGAATTAAACGAGATCCCGATACAATGTTCATGCTCAAAGCTGGCACTAAATAACAGTTATTGAGGTTTAAAACTAATCCCGTAGGTAAATGTAGAGGCAGCGTGCCGACGGCGATCACATCAACCTTGGAACCATTCCCGATGCGCATCGTCACCTCGTCCTTCGCCAGTCTCCGTTTATTCCGCAGCTCCTGCTGTGAGTTACAAATATGAGCAACGGCACCGGTATCAAATACCCAGGAGTCACTACGAGTACTGGTAAGGTACACATCAATTACATGTATATCAAATATACCTTTGGTGTTGCCGGCCTTCTTGTCCGCTAAGTATTTAGGGCAGTTCCGCTTCCAGTGACCCTTCCCTTTGCAATAAAAGCACTCAGTCTCGGGCTTGGGTCCATTCTTTGGCTTCTTCCCGGCAGCTTGCTTGCCGGGCGTGGCAACCTCCTTGCCGTCCTTCTTGAAGTTCTTTTTACCCTTGCCTTTCTTGAACTTAGTGGTTTTATTCACCATAAACACTTGATGTTCCTTCTTGACTTCTACCTCCGCTGATTTCAGCATTGAGAACAACTCAGGAATGGTCTTTTGCATCCCCTGCATGTTGAAGTTCATCACAAAGCTCTTGTAGCTTGGTGGAAGCGACTGGAGGATTCTGTCAATGACCGCATCATCCGGGAGATTAACTCCCAGCTGAGACAAGCGGTTATGTAACCCAGACATAGTGAGTATGTGCTCACTGACAGAACTATTTTCCTCCATCTTACAGCTGAAGAACTTATCGGAGACTTCATATCTCTCGATTCGGGCATGAGCTTGAAAAACCATTTTCAGCTCTTCGAACATCTCGTATGCTCCATGTCTCTCAAAACGTTTTTGGAGCCCCGGCTCTAAGCTGTAAAGCATGCCGCACTGAACGAGGGAGTAGTCATCAGCACGTGTCTGCCAAGCGTTCATAACGTCTTGGTTCTGTGGGACGGGTGGATCACCTAGCGGTGCTTGTAGGACATAATCTTTCTTGGCAGCTATGAGGATGATCCTCAGGTTTTGGGACCCAGTCCGTATAGTTGCTGCCATCGTCTTTCAGCTTGGTTTTCTCTAGGAACGCGTTGAAGTTGAGGACTACGTTGGCCATTTGATCTACAAGACATATTGCAAAGATTTTAGACTAAGTTCATGATAATTAAGTTCATCTAATCAAATTATTAATGAACTCCCACTTAGATTAGACATCCCTCTAGTCATCTAAGTATTACATGATCCGAGTCAACTAGGCCGTGCCCGATCATCACGTGAGACGGACTAGCCAACGTCGGTGAACATCTTTATGTTGGTCGTATCTTCTATACGACTCATGCTCGACCTTTCGGTCTTCTGTGTTCCGAGGCCATGTCTATACACATGCTAGGCTCGTCAAGTTAACCCTAAGTGTTTTGCATGTGTAAAACTGTCTTACACCCATTGTATGTGAACGTAAGGATCCATCACACCCGATCATCACGGCGTGCTTAGAAACGACGAACTTTAGCAACGGTGCACAGTTAGGGGAGAACACTTCTTGATATTGTTATGAGGGATCATCTTATTTACTACCGTCGTTCTAAGTAAACAAGATGCAAAACATGATAAACATCACATGTAATCAAATAATTAACGTGACATGATATGGCCAATATCACATAGCTCCTTTGATCTCCATCTTGGGGCTCCATGATCATCCTGTCACCGGCTTGACACCATGATCTCCATCATCATGATCTCCATCATCGTGTCTCCATGAAGTTGCTCGCCAACCATTACTTCTACTACTATGGCTAACGCGTTTAGCAATAAAGTAAAGTAATTTTACATGGCGTTTCTCGATGACACGCAGGTCATATAAAAGAATAAAGACAACTCCTATGGCTCCTGCCGGTTGTCATACTCATCGACATGCAAGTCGTGATTCCTATTACAATAGCATGAACATCTCATACATCACATATAGATCATTCATCATTCATCACAACTTTGGCCATATCATATCACAAACCACTTGCTGCAAAAACAAGTTAGACGTCCTCTAATTGTTGTTGCAAGTTTTACGTGGCTGATTTAGGGTTCTAGCAAGAACGTCTTCTTACCTACGTTAAAGCCACAACGTGATTTGTCAACTTCTATTTACCCTTCATAAGGACCCTGTTCATCGAATCCGCTCCAACTAAAGTGGGAGAGACAGACACCCGCCAGCCACCTTATGCAACTAGTGCATGTTAGTCGGTGGAACCGGTCTCACGTAAGCGTACGTGTAAGGTTGGTCCGAGCCGCTTCATCCCACAATACCGCTGAAGCAAGATAAGACTAGTAGCGGCAAGAAAGTTGACAAATCTACGCCCACAACTAATTGTGTTCTACTCGCGCAAGAAGAACTACGCATAGACCTAGCTCATGATGCCACTGTTGGGGAACGTTGCAGAAAACAAAAAATTTCCTACTCGTTTCACCAAGATCTATCTAGGAGTTCATCTAGCAACGAGTCATCAGATGGATCTACATACCTTGTAGATCGCGTGCGGAAGCGTTCAAAGAACGGTGATGATGTAGTCGTACACGACGTGATCCAAATCACCGATGACCAAGCGCCGAACGGACGGCACCTCCGCGTTCAACACACGTACGGGACGGGAGACTTCTCCTCCTTCTTGATCCAGCAAGGGAGAAGGAGAGGTTGATGAAGATCCAGCAGCACGACGGCGTGGTGGTGGATGCAGGGCGTCACAGTAGCAGGGCTTCGCCTATACTACGAAACGGAGACGTAACGGGGAGAGAGGGAGGCGCCAGGGGCTGGTGTTTGAAGTCCCTCCTCTCCCCCACTATATATAGGAGGGCCAAGGGGGGTTGGTGCGCAGCCTAGGAGATCTGATCTCCTAGGTGCGGCGGCCAGGGGGAGGATTCCCTCCCCCCCCAAGGCACCTTAGAGGTGCCTTCCACCACTTGGACTCTTCCTTTGTGGAAACCCTAGGCGCATGGGCCTATAGGGGCTGGTGCCCTTGGCCCATCTAGGCCAAGGCGCACCCCCTACAGCCCATGTGGCCCCCCGGGACAGGTGGCCCCACCCGGTGGGCCCGGGACCCCTCCGGTGGTCCCGGTACAAACGTAACCCCGAAACTTGTCCCGATGGCCCGAAATAGCACTTCCTATATATAATTCTTTACCTCCGGACCATTCCGGAACTCCTCGTGACGTCCGGGATCTCATCCGGACTCCGAACAACATTCGGGTTACTGCATATACATATCTTCACAACCCTAGCGTCACCGAACCTTAAGTGTGTAGACCCTACGGGTTCGGGAGACAAGCAGACATGACCGAGACGACTCTCCGGTCAATAACCAACAGCGGGATCTGGATACCCATGTTGGCTCCCACATGTTCCTCGATGATCTCATCGGATGAACCACGATGTCGAGGATTCAATCAACCCCGTATGCAATTCCCTTTGTCAATCGATATGTTACTTGCCCGAGATTCGATCGTTGGTATCCCAATACCTCGTTCAATCTCATTACCGGCAAGTCACTTTACTCGTACCGTAATGCATGATCCCGTGACCAGACACTTGGTCACTTTGAGCTCATAATGATGATGCATTACCGAGTGGGCCCAGTGATACCTCTCCGTTATACGGAGTGACAAATCCCAGTCTTGATCCGTGACAACCCAACAGACACTTTCGGAGATACCCGTAGTATACCTTTATAGTCACCCAGTTACGTTGTGACGTTTGGCACACCCAAAGCACTCCTACGGGTATCCGGGAGTTACACGATCTCATGGTCTAAGGAAAAGATACTTTGACATTGGAAAACTCTAGCAAACGAACTATACGATCTTGTGCTATGTTTAGGATTGGGTCTTGTCCATCACATCATTCTCCTAATGATGTGATCTCGTTATCAATGACATCCAATGTCCATAGTCAGGAAACCATGACTATCTGTTGATCAACGAGCTAGTCAACTAGAGGCTTACTAGGGACATGTTGGTGTCTGTTATTCACACATGTATTACGATTTCCGGATAATACAATTATAGCATGAATAAAGACAATTATCATGAACAAGGAAATATAATAATAATGCTTTTATTATTGCCTCTAGGGCATATTTCCAACAAAAGGAGCCAAGGGGGGGTGCGGCCGACCCTAGGAGGAGGCGCGCAGGAGGAGTCCTACTCCTACCGGGAGTAGGACCCCCCCCCCCCTTTCCCTAGTTGGATTAGGACTTGGGAAGAAGGAAGAGAGGGAAGAAAGGAAAAGGGGGGGGGGCGCCGCCCCCCTTCCTTGTCCAATTCGGACTTGGGGGGGAGGGGCGCGTGGCAGCCCCTAGGCCTCCTCTCGTCTTCCTCCACTAGGCCCATTAAGGCCCATTAGGTTACCGGGGGGTTCCGGTAACCTCCCGGTACTCCAGTAAAATGTCGATTTCATCCGGAACTCTTCCGATGTCCAAACATAGGCTTCCAATATATCAATCTTTATGTCTCGACCATTTCGAGACTCCTCATCATGTCTTCGATCTCATCCGGGACTCCGAACTCCTTCGGTACATCAAAACATATAAATTCATAATGAAACTATCATCGAAACCTTAAGCATGCGGACCCTACGGGTTCGAGAACAATGTAGACATGACCGAGACACGTCTCCGGTCAATAACCAATAGCGGAACCTAGATGCTCATATTGGCTCCCACATATTCTACGAAGATCTTTATCGGTCAGACCGCATAACAACATATGTTGTTCCCTTTGTCATCGGTATGTTACTTGCCCGAGATTTGATCGTCGGTATCTCAATACCTAGTTCAATCTCATTACTGGCAAGTCTCTTTACTCGTTCCGTAATACATCATCTCGCAACTAACTCATTAGTTGCAATGCTTGCAAGGCTTATGTGATGTGCATTACCGAGAGGGCCCAGAGATACCTCTCCGACAATCGGAGTGACAAATCCTAATATCGAAATACGCCAACCCAACATGTACCTTTGGAGACACCTATAGAGCTCCTTTATAATCACCCAGTTACGTTGTGACGTTTGGTAGCACACAAAGTGTTCCTCCGGCAAACGGGAGTTGCATAATCTTATAGTCATAGGAACATGTATAAGTCATGAAGAAAGCAATAGCAACATACTAAACGATCGGGTGCTAAGCTAATGGAATGGGTCATGTCAATCACTTCATTCTTCTAATGATGTGATCCCGTTAATCAAATAACAACTCTTTTGTTCATGGTTAGGAAACATAACCATCTTCGATTAACGAGCTAGTCAAGTAGAGGCATACTAGTGACACTCTATTTGTCTATGTATTCACACATGTATGACGTTTCCGGATAATACAATTCTAGCATGAATAATAAACATTTATCATGATATAAGGAAATAAATAATAACTTTATTATTGCCTCTAGGGTATATTTCCTTTAGTCTCTCACTTGCACTAGAGTCAATAATCTAGTTCACATTGCCATGTGATTCAACACTAATAGTTCACATCACCATGTGATTAACACCCATAGTTCACATCGTCATGTGACCTACACCCAAAGGGTTTACTAGTAATCTAGTTCACATCGCTTATGTGATTAACACCCAATGAGTACTAAGGTGTGATCATGTTTTGCTTGTGAGATAATTTTAGTCAACGGGTCTGTCACATACAGATCCGTAAGTATTTTGCGAATTTATATGTCTACAATGCTCTGCATGGAGCTACTCTAGCTAATTGCTCCCACTTTCAATATGTATTTAGATCGAGACTTAGAGTCATCCAGATCTGTGTCAAAACTTGCATCGACGTAACTTTTTACGATGTACCTTTTGTCACCTCCATAATCGAGAAATATTTCCTTATTCCACTAAGGATAATTTTGACCGTTGTCCAGTGATCTACTCTTAGATCACTATTGTACTCCCTTGCTTAACACAGTGTAGGGTATACAATAGATCTGGTACACAGCATGGCATACTTTATAGAACCTATGGCTGAGGCATAGGGAATGACTTTCATTCTCTTTCTATCTTCTGCCGTGGTCGGGTTTTGAGTCTTACTCAATTTCACACCTTGTAACACAGCCAAGAACTTCTTTCTTTGACTGTTCCATTTTGAACTACTTCAAAATCTTGTCAAGGTATGTACTCATTGAAAAAACTTATCAAGCGTCTTGATCTATCTCTATAGATCTTGATGCTTAATGTGTAAGCAGCTTCACCGAGGTCTTTCTTAAAAAAACTCCTTTCAAACACTCCTTTATGCTTTGCAGAATAATTCTACATTATTCCCGATCAACAATATGTCATTCACATATATTTATCAGAAATGTTGTAGTGCTCCCACTCACTTTCTTGTAAATACAGGCTTCACCACAAGTCTGTATAAAACTATATGCTTTGATCAACTCATCAAAGCGTATATTCCAACTCTGAGATGCTTGCACTAGTCCATAGATGGATCGCTGGAGCTTGCACATTTTGTTAACACCTTTAGGATTGACAAAACCTTCTGGTTGCATCATATACAATAAATCCATTAAGGAATGCAGTTTTGTTTATCCATTTGCCAGATTTCATAAAATGCGGCAATTGCTAACATGATTCGGACAGACTTAAGCATAGATACGAGTGAGAAACTCTTATCGTAGTCAACACCTTGAACTTGTCGAAAACCTTTTGCGACAATTCTAGCTTTGTAGATAGTAACACTACTATCAGCGTTCGTCTTCCTCTTGAAGATCCATTTAATCTCAATGGCTTGCCGAACAACGGGCAAGTCAACCAAAGTCTATACTTTGTTCTCATACATGGATCCTATCTCAGATTTCATGGCCTCAAGCCATTTTGCGGAATCTGGGCTCATCATCGCTTCCTCATAGTTCGTAGGTTCGTCATGGTTAAGTAGAATGACCTCCAGAACAAGATTACCGTACCACTCTGGTGCGGATCTCACTCTGGTTAACCTACGAGATTCGGTAGTAACTTGATCTGAAGTTACATGATCATCATCATTAGCTTCCTCACTAATTGGTGTAGTAGTCACAGGAACAGATTTCTGTGATGAACTACTTTCCAATAAGGGAGAAGGTACAATTACCTTATCAAGTTCTACTTTCCTCCCACTTACTTCTTTCAAGAGAAACTCCTTCTCTAGAAAGGATCCATTCTTAGCAACGAATGTCTTGCCTTCGGATCTGTGATAGAAGGTGTACCCAACAGTCTCCTTTGGGTATCCTATGAAGACATATTTCTCCGATTTGGGTTTGAGCTTATCAGGATGAAACTTTTTCATATAAGCACCACAATCCCAAACTTTAAGAAACGACAACTTCGGTTTCTTGCCAAACCATAGTTCAGATTGTGTTGTCTCAACGGACTTAGATGGTGCCCCTTTTTAACGTGAATGCAGCTGTCTCTAATGCATGATCTCAAAACGATATTGGTAAATCGGTAAGAAACATCATAGATTGTACTATATCCAATAAAGTACGGTTATGACGTTCGGACACACCATTATGTTGTGGTGTTCGAGGTGGCATGAGTTTGTGAAACTATTCCACATTGTTTTAATTGAAGACCAAACTCATAACTCAAATATTCGTCTCTGCGATCAGATCGTAGAAACTTTATTTTCTTGTCACGATGATTTTCCACTTCACTCTGAAATACTTTGAACTTTTCAGACTTATGTTTCATCAAGTAGATATACTCATATCTGCTTAAATCATCTGTGAAGGTCAGAAAATAATGATACTTGTCGCGAGCTTTAATATTCATCGGACCACATACATCAGTATGTATGATTTCCAACCAATCTGTTGCTCGCTCCATTGTTCTGGAGAACGGATTCTTTAGTCATCTTGCCCATAAGGCATGGTTCGCAAGCACCAAGTGATTCATAATCAAGTGATTCCAAAATCCCATCAGCATGGAGTTTCTTCATGCGCTTTACACCAATATGACCTAAATGGCAGTGCCACAAATAAGTTGCACTATCATTATTAACTTTGCATCTTTTGGATTCAATATTATGAATATGTTATCACTACGATCGAGATCCAATGAACCATTTTCATTGGGTGTGTAACCATATAAGGTTTTATTCATGTAAACAGAACAACAATTTATTCTCTTACTTAAATGAATAACCGTATTACAATAAACATGATCAAATCATATTCATGCTCAACGCAAACACCAAATAACACTTATTTAGGTTCAACACTAATCCCAAAAGTATAGGGAGTGTGCAATGATGATCATATCAATCTTGGAACCACTTCCAACACACATCGTCACTTCACCCTTAACTAGTCTCTGTTTATTCTGCAACTCCCGTTTCGAGTTACTAATCTTAGCAACTGAACTAGTATCTAATACTGAGGGGTTGCTATAAACACTAGTAAAGTACACATCAGTAACATGTATATCAAATATACTTATGTTCACTTTGCCATCCTTCTTATCCGCCAATCACTTGGGGTAGTTCCGCTTCCAGTGACCAGTCCCTTTGCAGTAGAAGCACTTAGTCTCAGGCTTAGGACCAGACTTGGGCTTCTTCACTTGAGCAGCAACTTGCTTGCTTGTTTTTCTTGAAGTTCCTCTTTTTCCCTTTGCCCTTTTCTTGAAACTAGTGATCTTGTCAACCATCAACACTTGATGCTCTTTCTTGATTTCTACCTTCATCGATTTCATCATCATGAAAAGCTCGGGAGTCGTTTTCGTCATCCCTTGCATACTATAGTTCATCACGAAGTTCTACTAACTTGGTGATGGTGACTAGAGAATTCTGTCAATCACTATCTTATCTGGAAGATTAACTCCCACTTGATTCAAGCGATTGTAGTACCCAGACAATCTGAGCACATGCTCACTAGTTGAGCGATTCTCCTCCATCTTTTAGCTATAGAACTTGTTGGAGACTTCATATCTCTCAACTCGGGTATTTGCTTGAAATATTAACTTCAACTCCTGGAACATCTCATATGGTCCATGACGTTCAAAACGTCTTTGAAGTCCCGATTCTAAGCCGTTAAGCATTGTGCACTAAACTATCAAGTAGTCATCATATTTAGCTAGCCAAACGTTCATAACGTCTGCATCTGCTCCTGCAATAGGTTTGTCACCTAGCGGTGCATCAAGGACATAATTCTTCTGTGCAGCAATGAGGATAAACCTCATATCACGGATCCAATCCGCATCATTGCTACTAACATCTTTCAACCAAATTTTCTCTAGGAACATATCAAAATAAACACAGGGAAGCAACAACGCGAGCTATTGATCTACAACATGATTTGCAAAATACTACCAGGACTAAGTTCATGATAAATTTAAGTTCAATTAATCATATTACTTAAGAACTCCCACTTAGATAGACATCCCTCTAATCCTCTAAGTGATCATGTGATCCAAATCAACTAAACCATGTCCGATCATCACGTGAGATGGAGTAGTTTCATTGGTGAACATCACCATGTTGATCATATCTACTATATGATTCATGCTCGACCTTTTGTTCTCCGTGTTTCGAGGCCATATCTGTATATGCTTGGCTCGTCAAGTATAACCTGAGTATTCCGCGTGTGCAACTGTTTTGCACATGTTGTATTTGAACGTAGAGACTATCACACCCGATCATCACGTGGTGTCTCAACACGAAGAACTTTCGCAACGGTGCATACTCAGGGAGAACACTTCTTGATAATTAGTGAGAGATCATCTTAAAATGCTACCGTCAATCAAAGCAAGATAAGATGCATAAAAGATAAACATCACATGCAATCAATATAAGTGATATGATATGGCCATCATCATCTTGTGCTTGCGATCTCCATCTTTGAAGCACCGTCATGATCACCATCGTCACCGGCGCGACACTTTGATCACCATCGTAGCATCATTGTCGTCTCGCCAATCTTATGCTTCCACGACTATCGCTACCGTTTAGTGATAAAGTAAAGCATTACAGCGCAATTGCATTGCATACAATAAAGCGACAACCATATGACTCCTGCCAGTTGTCGATAACTCGGTTACAAAACATGATCATCTCATACAATAAAATTTAGTATCATGTCTTGACCATATCACATCACAACATGCCTTGCAAAAACAAGTTAGACGTCCTCTACTTTGTTTGTTGCAAGTTTTACGTGGCTGCTACGGGCTTAAGCAAGAACCAATCTTACCTACGCATCAAAACCACAACGATAGTTTGTCAAGTTGGTGATGTTTTAACCTTCGCAAGGACCGGGCGTAGCCACACTCGATTCAACTAAAGTTGGAGAAACTGACACCCGCCAGCCACCTGTGTGCAAAGCACGTCGGTAGAACCAGTCTCGCGTAAGCATACGCGTAATGTCGGTCCGGGCCGCTTCATCCAACAATACCGCCGAACCAAAGTATGACATGCTAGTAAGCAGTATGACTTATATCGCCCACAACTCACTTGTGTTCTACTCGTGCATATGACATCTACGCATAAAACCTAGGCTCGGATGCCACTGTTGGGGAACGTGGTAATTTCAAAATTTTCCTACGCACACGCAAGATCATGGTGATGCATAGCAATGAGAGGGGAGAGTGTGATCTACGTACCGTCGTAGACCGACAGTGGAAGCGTTATGACAACGCGATTGATGTAGTCGTACGTCTTCACGGCCCGACCGATCAAGCACCGAAACTACGGCACCTCCGAGTTCTAGCACACGTTCAGCTCGATGACGATCCCCGGACTCCGATCCAGCAAAGTGTCGGGGAAGAGTTCTGTCAGCACGAAGGTGTGGTCACGATCTTGATGTTCTACTGTCGCAGGGCTTCGCCTAAGCACCACTACAATATTATCGAGGACTATGGTGGAAGGGGGCACCGCACACGGCTAAGAGAACGATCTTAGAGATCAACTTGTGTGTCTAGGGGTGCCCCTGCCCCCGTATATAAAGGAGCCAAGGGGGGGTGCGGCCGGCCCTAGGAGGAGGCGCGCAGGAGGAGTCCTACTCCTACCGGGAGTAGGACTCCCCCCTTTCCCTAGTTGGATTAGGACTTGGGAAGAAGGAAGAGAGGGAAGAAAGGAAAAGGGGGGGCGCCGCCCCCCTTCCTTGTCCAATTCGGACTTGGGGGGGAGGGGCGCGCGGCAGCCCCTAGGCCTCCTCTCCTCTTCCTCCACTAGGCCCATTAAGGCCCATTAGGTTACCGGGGGGTTCCGGTAACCTCCCGGTACTCCAGTAAAATGCCGATTTCATCCGGAAAACTTCCGATGTCCAAACATAGGCTTCCAATATATCAATCTTTATTTCTCGACCATTTCGAGACTCCTCGTCATGTCCCTGATCTCATCCGAGACTCCGAACTCCTTCAGTACATCAAAACATATAAACTCATAATGAAACTGTCATCGAAACCTTAAGCGTGCGGACCCTACGGGTTGGAGAACAATGTAGACATGACTGAGACATGTCTCCGGTCAATAACCAATAGCGGAACCTGGATGCTCATATTGGCTCCCACATATTCTACGAAGATCTTTATCGGTCAGACCGCATAACAACATACGTTGTTCCCTTTGTCATCGGTATGTTACTTGCCCGAGATTCGATCGTCGGTATCTCAATACCTAGTTCAATCTCGTTACCGGCAAGTCTCTTTACTCGTTCCGTAATACATCATCTCGCAACTAACTCATTAGTTGCAATGCTTGCAAGGCTTATGTGATGTGCATTACCGATAGGGCCCAGAGATACCTCTCCGACAATCAGAGTGACAAATCCTAATATCGAAATACGCCAACCCAACATGTACCTTTGGAGACACCTGTAGAGCTCCTTTATAATCACCCAGTTACGTTGTGACGTTTGGTAGCACACAAAGTGTTCCTCCTGCAAACGGGAGTTGCATAATCTCATAGTCATAGGAACATGTATAAGTCATGAAGAAAGCAATAGCAACATACTAAACGATCGGGTGCTAAGCTAATGGAATGGGTCATGTCAATCACTTCATTCTTCTAATGATGTGATCCCGTTAATCAAATAACAAATCTTTTGTTCATGGTTAGGAAACATAACCATCTTCGATTAACGAGCTAGTCAAGTAGAGGCATACTAGTGACACTCTGTTTGTCTATGTATTCACACATGTATGATGTTTCCGGTTAATACAATTCTAGCATGAATAATAAACATTTATCATGATATAAGGAAATAAATAATAACTTTATTATTGCCTCTAGGGCATATTTCCTTCACAATGCTGTAAAGATGGTATGCTCCATTGTGGAGAACTTTCGTGATGATGAAGGGGCCCTCCCAAGTCGGAGCAAGCTTGTGTGGTTTCTGTTGATCCATTCGAAGAACCAGGTCTCCTTCTTGAAAGGCTCGACCCCTCACATTTCTGGCGTGGAATCGACGCAAGTCTTGCTGGTAGATGGTCGAGCGGATCAAGGCCATCTCTCTTTCCTCCTCTAGGAGATCGACTGAATCTTGCGGGGCCAGCTCTGCTTCCTCTTCGGAGAAGAGCTAGAATCGGGGTGCATTGTGGAGCAGGTCACTTGGCAGGACAGCTTCGGCTCCATAGACTAAGAAGAAAGGAGTTCGTCCAGTCGACTGATTAGGAGTTGTCCTTAATCCCCACAGAACTGACGGAAGTTCATCAACCCAAGCGCCTGCTGCGTGTTTGAGATCACGCATTAGTCGGGCTTTCAGCCCTTTGAGAATTAGGCCATTGGCTCTTTCTGCTTGTCCGTTCGACTGCGGGTGAGCGACAGAAGCATAGTCGACTCGAGTGCCCTGAGAGGCGCAGAAATCTCTGAACTCATCAGAATCGAAGTTCAATCCATTGTCCGTGATGATGCTGTGTGGGACTCCATATTTGAATGTCAATTCTCTGACAAAACTGACAGCGCTGCTAGCATCAAGGTTCTTGATAGGTTTAGCTTCGATCCATTTGGTAAACTTGTCGACTGCAACGAGCACATGAGTGAAGCCGCTCCTGCCAGTTCTCAATGGACCAACCATATCCAGTCCCCAAACAGCAAAGGGCCAGATGAGGGGGATGGTCTTCAGGGCTGACGCTGGCTTGTGAGACATGTCGGAGTAAAACTGGCAGCCTTCACATATGTCGACTATATCTTTTGCCATTTCATTTGCTCGTGGCCAATAGAATCCAGCTCGGTATGCTTTAGCCACGATGGCCCGGGAGGACGCATGATGACCACAGGTCCCCGAGTGGATGTCATTGAGGATCATTCGACCTTCTTCTGGTGTTATGCATTTCTGACCGACTCCAGTCACGCTTTCCCTGAACAGCTGCCCTCTTATCACAGTAAAGGCCTTGGATCGACGGACGATCTGTCGAGCCTCTTCTTCATCCTCTGGGAGTTCTTTCCTGAGGATGTACGCAATGTAGGGCACCGTCCAGTCGGGACTAATGGCCAGAACCTCCATGATCAGGTCGACCACGGCTGGGACCTCGACTTCAGTCAGATCTGTGGCGCTCTTAGGTTGCGGGGGCTCTTCAGTAAAAGGATCTTCCTGAACTGTCGGCGAGTGAATATGCTCCAAAAACACATTGCTGGGGATGGCTTCTCTCTTGGAACCTATCTTTGCCAAATCGTTGGCTGCTTGATTTTTCAGTCGGGGTATGTGGTGGAGTTCTAACCCCTCAAACTTCTTCTCAAGCTTTCTCACCGCGTTGCAGTAACCAGTCATGGCTGGGCTTCTGACGTCCCACTCCTTCATCACTTGCTTAACTACCAAATCTGAGTCGCCATAGACCATGAGGCGACGGACGCCGAGTGAGATGGCCATGCACAACCCATACAGGAGTGCTTCATATTCTGCTTCACTGTTGGAAGAATCAAAGTGAATCTGGAGGACATATCTTAGCTTGTCTCCTCGGGGGGATACCAGAACTACTCCAGCACCAAAACCGTTCAACATCTTAGATCCATCAAAGAACATGGTCCAGTGCTCAGAGTGAACTTGAGTCGGCAGTTGCTGTTCGATCCACTCGGCGAGGAAATCTGCTATTGCTTGGGACTTGATAGCTTTCTTTGCCTCAAACTTGATATCCAAGGGAAGGAGTTCAATCGCCCATTTGGCCACTCGACCAGTTGCATCTCTGTTGTGCAGAATCTCTGACAATGGAGCATCGCTGACGACTGTAACAGAGTGATCCAAGAAATAGTGTGCAACCTTCTTCGTGGTCATGTAAATCCCATAGACAAACTTCTGATAATGAGGATATCTCTGCTTTGACGGGGTCAGGACTTCAGAAATATAATAAACTGGGCGTTGAACCTTATAAGCTTTTCCTTCTTCTTCCCGCTCGACCGTAAGTACTGTACTGACGACTTGTCCAGTGGCTGCTATATAAAGCAGTAGAGGCTCTTTGCTGATTGGAGCAGCAAGCACCGGCTGGGTGGAAAGCAGGGCTTTTAGCTCTACAAACGCTGCATCAGCTTCTGGGGTCCACTCGAACTTGTCTGATTTCTTCATCAGTCAGTAAAGAGGCAACGCCTTTTCACCGAGGCGAGAAATGAATCGACTCAGGGCGGCCAAGCAACCAGTAAGCTTCTGGACATCATGCACACGCACAGGGCGTTTCATTCGGAGTATAGCGCCTACTTTCTCTGGGTTATCATCGATTCCTCGTTCGGAAACAAGAAAACCGAGTAACTTTCCGCCTAGGACTCCAAACATGCACTTTGATGGATTGAGCTTGATGTCGTACCTTCTGAGATTGGCAAAGGTTTCAGCAAGGTCAGTCAGTAGGTCGGACCTTTACGTGACTTGACCACAATGTCATCCATGTATGCTTCCACATTCCGACTGATCTGAGTGAGCAGGCACTTCTAAATCATCCGCATGAATGTGGCTCCGACGTTCTTCAAACCGAATGGCATTGTGACATAACAGAAGCACCCAAACGGGGTGATAAAAGCTGTCTTTATTTCATCGGGCCTGTACAGACGGATCTGGTGGTACCCGGAGTAGGCGTCCAAAAAGGACAAACGCTCGCACCCTGTAGTCGAGTCGACTATCTGGTCGATGCGAGGGAGAGGAAAGTGATATTTCGGGAATGCCCGATTGATATGCTTGAAATCAATGCACATGCGAAGTGATTCATCTTTCTTTGGGACCATGACAACATTGGCTAACCACTCAGAGTGGTAAATCTCTCTGATAAACTCAGCTGCCAAAAGCCGAGCCACCTCTTCCCCGATTTCCTTTCTTTTCTGGACGACGGACCGTCGAAGATGCTCTTTGACTGGTTTCACCTTCGGGTCGACTCGCAAACGATGCTCAGCCAGATCCCTGGGAACACCCGGCATGTCAGAAGGCTTCCATGCAAAGATGTCCCAGTTCTCACGGAGGAACTGGATGAGTGCTTCTTCCTATTTGGAGTCGAGTGAGGTTGAAATGTGAGTCGGAGCAGCATTGAGATCTGTCGGGTGAATGTGAACCGACTTCGTTTCACCAGACGACTGGAATGCTGAATCTGTGGCTGGCTTCTTGGCTCGCAGCAAGTCACTCGGATCTGCATTTTTCTGGTATTCTTGCAATTCTACCACGGCCATCTGGGCATCAGCGATCTTTGAGCCCTTCTGGAAGCACTCTTCTGCCTTCTTCCGATTACCAGAGATAGTGATCACTCCTCTGGGACCAGGCATCTTCAGTTTGAGGTACACGTAACATGGTCGAGCCATAAATCGTTCATAAGCTGGCTTGCCTAGAATTGCATGATAAGCACTCTGGAAATCTACAACTTCAAACGTCAACTTTTCTTTGCGGTAATTTTTAGAATCACCGAAAACCACGTCGAGTGCAATCTGACCGAGGGATGCAGCCTTCTTGCCTGGAATGACCCCATGGAAACTCATATGGCTCTCACTGAGTCTGGACATCGGAATGCCCATTCCCTTCAATGTTTCTGCATACAGTATGTTAAGGCCACTGCCACCGTCCATCAGGACCTTTGTCAGTCGAGTGCCTTCGACCACCAGGTCGACCACTAGTGCTTGCCTCCCAGGGGTGGTGATGTGCGCCGGATGATCAGACTGGTCAAATGTAATGGCAGTCTGCGACCACTTCAAGTAATTGGGTGTCGCTGGAGCGACCATGTTCACTTCCCTGTTGATGACTTTCAATCGAATTTTGCTCTCAACGTCAGCAAAAATCATCAGAGTGGAATTCACGTGGGGATAACCATCGTCGTCCTCTTTCTCATCCTCAGCCTTGTCTGCCTCCTTCTCCTTCTCCTTGGGCTATTTCTCTCGGAACTGCTGGATTAGGAGCCGACACTGCCGAGTGGTATGCTTCGGGTAAATGAAATTACCTTCTTCATCTTTTTTGGTGTGGATATGGCACGGCAGATCCAACACGTCATTTCCATCTTGATCTTTTACTTTCTTGGGGTTCCACGGCCCTTTGGGCTTCCCCTTGAACTTTCCTTGAACCACAGCCAAGGCTTCACCCGGAGCAGCTGGCTCGGCCTTGCGCTTCTGTTTCCGACCGGAGTTTCCCCCTCTGGCTTCATGGGCGACTGCTTTGTGCTTGCCACTCCGGAGTCGCTCTTCTTCTTCACCATTGGCATACTTGGTGGCAATTTCCATCATCCGAGCCAGAGTCATATTTCCTGTCCGGCCGAATTTCATATTCAACTCCCGATACCTGACGCCTTCCTTAAAGGCACAAATTGCCTTATGATTTGATACATCTTCTACTGTGTGGTGCAGGGTGATCCATCTCTGGATATAATCCCTCAAAATTTTATTCGGTTTCTAAACACAACACTGTAACTCTGTCAAACCTGTCGGCCGTTTGCAAGTGCCCTCGAATGTTCTGACAAACACTCGGGCGAGATCTTCCCAAGTATAGATGCTGCCAGGCGCTAACTGATTCAGCCATGCTCTAGCTGAGCCCTCCAACATCAGAGGAAGGTGTTTTATGGCCACTTCATCATTGCCGCCACCAATCTGGACAGCCACTCGGTAGTCTTCAAGCCAAGTGTCAGGCTTGGACTCTCCGGTGAACTTACTAACTCCAGACGCCAACCTGAAGTTGGGGGAAATCACCGCAACTTTGATAGCTCTGCTGAAGCACTCTGGACCAGAGACATGCACCCTGTTGCTGGTTTGTGGACCTCCATCATGGCCCTCTCGGTGGGCTCCGTTTCTGTCGACCAAGCCCTGCACGAGAATAGATCTCGCATCAAAGCCTGGCTCCCTGGGGTCGATTGGAATACCTCGCCCAACACTGTGAGGGCGTCTGTCTTCATGCTGCCGAGGCACGTACGACCCGCTCCTCGGGGGAGGCGTGGGCACTCGACGGTGATCATCACGATCGACTCGGCGATCATACTGCTCTCGGTTTCTGTACTGATCTCGTCGATCCCCACGTCCCTCATGCCTCAGAGGCGATCTTGGGCTATGGGCCGACTAAACTGTGTCTGCCATCACGGATCTGCTGTGGATCCTATCCCGCGACTGAGATACAACCGTATTCTACTCTCCCGCCGCCCGGAGCAAGGCTCGGATCTGCACCAGACCTCGACCAGCTTTTGACTGGGAGGGTTGGATCGACTCCGCTATCCGGGCAGCAGCAGCTAGATTCTGGATCGGGGTTCGGTATACCTGAGTTGGAGGTGGAAAAAGTTGGCGTCGACTGGACTCAGGAGCACGTTGTCGAGCGCGATCGTCGAGTGCGCGCTGGAGGTTCTCCAGTCGAGTGCGCTCAGCCAGATTGGCCAAGCGCGTCTGCTCCAAGGCCTGGGCCTCGGGGGTTTCTCCAAGTATAGGAGTATGCAGGGCATCCATGTTCCAGCGACGAAGTTCTTCCCTCTGCTGCGAGGAGAGAGGTTTGGGGCGGTACTCCTCGTGAACGCGCGACGGATCGCCGTTCCTGTCACCTCCGTCTTCACGATTGAAGCCAGGAGGACTGCATGGTCCATTAACCATCAGGACTTCCGCCGCTGAGTCATTGCTGCTGCACTTGGATGCGGTCTCTACGGAGCCAGTCGATAGATCGAACAGGCCGTAGAGAGATTCGTCGGGCTCGATCGCCGCGACTTGAGGGGTGGCCGATTGGCGGGCCACTGCATGCTTCACCCACCACTGAAGCCTTGACCGATCGGTGCGCTTGCTCCAGCGGGTCGCAGGGAGGGGGAAAGCTACTGGAGTCGACTGGTACTGGGTCGATGGTTGCCGCAGGAGGACGCCGCAGACGCACGCGCGAAAGTGCACCGCCCCGCGAGCGGGGAGCGCGTCGGTGTCGAGTGGTGCCTCCTGAAGCCAAGCGGAGTCGTCGGCGACAAACACGAGCGCGGCGAGACGGATCTCGCGGACCTCAGCCAAACGTCCGCCTGGAACCATGATGAAGGGGATCGAAAAAATTGGAACTTCTCCAATAAGTCGCTAAGACACCAGCCCCACGGTGGGCGCCAACTGTCGTGGTTCTAAGACTGACAGTAGAATAGGGGGGTAGGAATGTAGAGGCAAGATCCTAGCTATGGAGGAGTTGTACACATGATTTTACGAGTTCAGGCCCTTCTCGGAGGAAGTAACAGCCCTACGTCTCGGAGCCCTGAGGCGGTCGACTGAATATATGTGTGTGAATTACAGAAAGTGCGAACCCTTGTCCCAGAGGAGGGGGGTGGCTTATATAGAGTGCGCCAGGACCCCAGCTCCCCTCCGTTACACAGGGTTCAATGTTCATAAAGGAGGGGCGTTACTGGTAACGTCTGCAGTAAAGTGTTATAAATGCCCATAAAGCTATGGTTTAAGTCTTGACCGTTGCAGAGTGGAGAGTTTCTCATCTTCTGGTGATCGAGTGTCTTCAAGGTGGTCGAGTGAGCACGTCTTTATGGTCGAGTGGATGATGATTTCTCTTCGACTGCTTCTGATTCTTTGTAGAGATGTCCTTGGGGAGGGTATGTTGGACAGATCCATGACCCTACCCTAAGTACATAGCTTCATCAGGTTGTCTACGAAATTCAGAAAAATTAAACTCATGAGACATATCATCCAAATCAATAGTAACAACATCCTTCTTGCAATCTATATTAACATTAACAATATTCAAGAATGGTCTACCAAATATAATGGGACAAAAGCTATCTTGAGGGGAACCAAGAACAAGAAAATCAGCAGGATATTTAACTTTCCCACACAAGACTTCAACATCTCTAACAATCCCAACTGGTGAAATAGTGTCTCTATTGGCAAGCTTAATTGTGACATCAATCTCTTCTATCTCAGCAGGTGCAATATCATACATAATTTATTTGTATAAGGAATGAGGTATTGCACTTGCACTAGCACTCATATCACATAAGCCATGATAGCAATGATCTCCTATTTTAATAGAAATAACAGGCATGCCTACAACAGGTCTATGTTTATTTTTAGTATCAGGCCTAGCAATTCTAGCAGCTTCACCACAGAAGTAAATAACATGTCCATCAATATTATCGGCCAAGAAATCTTTAACCATAGCAATATTAGGTTCAACTTTAACTTGCTCAGGGGGTTTGTGTGTCCTAATATTACTTTTGTTGACTACAGTTGAAACTTTAGCATGATCCTTTATTCTAACAGGGAAAGGTGGTTTCTCAACATAAGCAGTAGGAACAACAGGATCATTGTAAGTGATAGTCTTTTCTTCAACTTTAATAGGTGCAACTACTTTTACTTCAATGGGAGGATTATATTTAAAATACTTCTCCTTAGGGAGATCAACATGAGTAGCAAAGGATTCAAAGAAAGAAGCTACTATCTCAGAGTCAAGTCCATATTTAGTGCTAAATTTATGGAAAACATCGGTATCCATAAAATATTTAACACAATCAAACTTAGGTGTTATACCTGACTCCTTACCTTTGTCGAGATCCCAATCTTCAGAGTTGCGTTTAATTCTCTCCAATAAATTCCATTTGAATTCAATAGTCTTCATCATAAAGGAACCAGTACAAGAAGTATCGAGCATGGAGTGATTGTTGTCAGAAAGCCGAGCATAAAAGTTTTGAATAATCATTTCTCTTGAGAGATCATGATTGGGGCATGCATATAACATTGACTTAAGACTCCCCCAAGCTTGAGCGATGCTTTCTCCTTCGCAAGGCCAAAAATTATATATATAATTACGATCACGATGAACAAGATGCATAGGATAAAACTTCTGGTGAAATTCCAATTTCAATCACTTATAGTCCCATGATCCCTTATCATCACATAGCCTATTCCATGTCAAAGCATCTCCCTTCAAAGATAAAGGGAATACCTTATTCTTGATAACATCATCGGGCATACCTGCAAGCTTAAATAATCCACAAACTTCATCCACATAGATTAAGTGTAAGTCGGGATGCAATGTTCCATCTCCTGCAAAAGGACTAGCTAGCAGTTTCTCTATCATACCCGAAGGAATTTCGAAGTAAACATTTTCATTTTCAGTAGGTTTAGTAGGTTGAGGAGCAACTATTTGCTCTACCGGTCAGGGTGAAGATACCCCGAACAAGCCCCTCAAAGGATTACTTTCCATAGTAACAAGTGACAGTAAATTTCAGCACACTATATAATTTTTTCCTTACCAAATTCCACCTACCAAAGGCGCTTCACTCCCCGGAAACGGCACCAGAAAAGAGTCTTGATGACCCACAAGTATAGGGGATCTATCGTAGCCTTTTCGATAAGTAAGAGTGTCGAACCCAACGAGGAGCAGAAGGAAATGATAAGCAGTTTTCAGTAAGGTATTCTCTGCAAGCACTGAAATTATCGGTAACAAATAGTTTTGTGATAAGGTAATTTGTAATGAGTAGCAAGTAATAAAGTAAATAAGGTGCAACAAGATGGCCCAATCCTTTTTGTAGCAAAGGACAAGCCTGGACAAACTCTTATATGAAGTAAAGCGCTCCCGAGGACACATGGGAATTATCGCCAAGCTAGTTTTCATTACGATCATATGATTCGCGTTCGGTACTTTGATAATTTGATATGTGGGTGAACCGGTGCTTGGGTGCTGTCCTTACTTGGACAAGCATCCCACTTATGATTAACCCCCATTGCAAACATCCGCAACTACAACAGAAGTATTACGGTAAACCTAACCATAGCATGAAACATATGGATCCAAATCAGCCCCTTACGAAGCAACGCATAAACTAGGGTTTAAGCTTCTGTCACTCTAGCAACCCATCATCTACTTATTACTTCCCAATGCCTCCCTCTAGGCCCAAACAATGGTGAAGTGTCATGTAGTCGACGTTCACATGACACCACTAGAAGGATGACAACATACATCTCATCAAAATATCAAACGAATACCAAATTCACATGACTACTAATAGCAAGACTTCTCCCATGTCCTCAGGAACAAATGTAACTACTCACAAAGCATATTCATGTTCATAATCAGAGGGGTATTAATATGCATAATGGATCTGAACATATGATCTTCCACCAAGTAAACTAACTAGCATCAACTACAAGGAGTAATCAACACTACTAGCAACCCACAGGTACCAATCTGAGGTTTGGATACAAAGATTGGATACAAGAGATGAACTAGGGTTTGAGATGAGATGGTGCTGGTGAAGATGTTGACGGAGATTGACCCCTTCCCGATGAAAGGATCCTTGGTGATGATGATGGTGATGATTTCCCCCTCCCGGAGGGAAGTTTCCCCGGCAGAACAGCTCCGCCGGAGCCTTAGATTGGTTCCGCCAAGGTTCCGCCTCGTGGCGGCGGAGTCTCGTCCCGAAAGCTTGCTTATGATTTTTTTCTCGACGAAAGACTCCATATAGCAGAAGATGGGCATCGGAGGGCCACTAGGGGGCCCACGAGACAGGGGGGCGCGCCCCCACCCTCGTAGCTGGTGGGTGGCCCCCCTCTGGTACTTCTTGCGCTCAGTATTTTTTATATATTATGGAAATAACTTCCGTGAAGTTTCAGGACTTTTGGAGCTGTGCAGAATAGGTCTCTAATATTTGCTCCTTTTCCAGCCCAGAATTCCAGCTGCCGGCATTCTCCCTCTTTATGTAAACCTTGTAAAATAAGAGAGAATAGGCATAAGTATTGTGACATAATGTGTAATAATAGCCCATAATGCAATAAATATCGATATAAAAGCATGATGCAAAATGGACGTATCAAGGCCTCACACACGACGATGAACGCCGAGATGTTGAGGAAAGAGTTCGGGGATAGATCATGAAAGTCTATCCCGTAGTAGTACATCAGCCATCGGACGAAAGGGTGGAGTGGAAACCCTAGCCCGCGTAGGAAATGAAGGATGAATACCACCCTCTCGTTGGGCTTCGGTGTGGGGACGACTTGCCCTGGGCTAGAAGACAGTGGGCGATTTCCTTCACTGGATACCCGGCCGCCCGAAGCTCGGTAATGTCCTTCTCCTTGACGGTGGAGGCCATCCACTTGCCTTGACCTCCGGATCCGGACATGGTTGAGTGCTTGCTCGAGTGGGAAAGAGGAGAACTTGGGCGCTAGAGCTCAAGAGTGGAAGGGCAGAGGAAGAGAGAAGGCGTGGGAGAAGAAGGGGGAATCCTTATCCCCTTATAAAGGCAGTGAATATCGAACGCCTCCCCACTCGCCCTAAAACTCGCATATTCCCAAGGGCTGTGTAAACGGTACGGTTGGGTTACCCATGCCCGTATTGATGAGAATCCCGCAATAAGGGGACACAATCTCTGCTTTGACAAGACGTGCCAATGGAAACCGCATCTCGAAGCGCGGAACGGCAGACAAAAACGGTTCGATATAATGACCGGACAGACGTGATGTCATCTTGCAAAAAAGTTGTCAGCAAATGGGACTCGTGAAATATTATGTTCCTTGCAGTCGTGTGTGGTGCTTGTGTTGCAGATCCGGACACCTTCTTTTTATCCGAAGACTATCTTGGAGTATTCGGAGAGTGGAACCCGCCTTGCAATGCCGAAGGCAATCTGCGCGCCGGACACATCGTCATTGAAGTCTGGTTCAGGGGCTACTGAGGGAGTCCTGGACTAAGGGGTCCTCGGGCGTCCGACCTATTGGATATGGGCCGGACTGTTGGGCCGTGAAGATACGAAGACCGAAGACTCTACCCGTGTCCGGATGGGACTCTTCTTAACGTGGAGGGCAAGCTTGGCGACCGACTATGAAGATTCCTTTCTCTGTAACCGACCTTGTGTAAACCTAGATCCCTCCTGTGTCTATATAAACCGGAGGGCTAGGTCTATAGATGGACCCCCGAATAATCATAGCCAGGTTAGACCTTTAGGGTTTAGCCATTACGATCTCATGGTAGATCAACTCTTGTAATACTCATATTCATCAAGATCAATCAAGCAGGAAGTAGGGTATTACCTCCATAGAGAGGGCCCGAACCTGGGTAAACATTGTATCCCCCG